>NW_024070189.1:102923827-102933623 GCF_014754425.2 Oryx dammah | reverse complement strand
CCATGGAACCTTGGGAGAGGGACTATAGAACTCAGGGAGATGGTCCATGGAACTCAGGGAGATGGACTATGGAACCCAGGGAGGAAGACCATGGAACCCTGGGAGATGGATCAAGGAACCCCAGGAACTGAGAGATAGAAATACCAATCCTCAAGGGTTCATTTGCCAGGAGAGCCCCTTGTGACAGTGGAGCCACCGTTGGAAGGAACACTGGTCTAGGTTTGAACCTTACCAACATGCACCTCCAAAGCCTCAGGGTGGGATCCCCGCCAGGTCACCTCCACTCGCTGCAGACGGGCTCCCTCATGCCCCAGGCTCTCTACCACAGGCTGAGTCTGGACCAGGAACAAGACAGCACAGAGAAGCCCTTTAGAAAGGCACCACCTTGACCCTATCAGGCACCTCTCTGCGCCCCATGTAGGTTACATTATCCCAGGCCCAGCTGGTACCCAGTTTCACTGGGGACAGAGAGGACACAGCTGCAGGCTGTGATATCAGGGATACTGTTCCCTGCTATTGTGGGACCCTGATTTGTCTTGACCCCATCCTCCAACACCTAAGATAGGGATGTGATTCAGGACTAGCCAATAAAATCACAGGGACTGGCTGAGAGGTCATCACATAACTCAACGAGGGCCAATCAACTTAGGTAAAACCTGAGAGGTTGTAATCTAGAGCCTTAGGCATCCACCTTGCTGTGAGGAGGGACATGTTTGAGAATGAAGCTGCTGAAGAGGACAGCAGAACCCAGGGGTGGAGTGAGACACTGAACCCCTAGATCCAGCTGTGCTCGAAGCTTACTGATCTGTAGACTATACATCCCAAGAGCCAAGAACCAATTCATCCCACCTCCTTACCCTGACCACCCCGCCACTTCTCTGGTGTGGCCCCTCCCAGAGCCCTCACCTGGAACACCACCACCTTCCCATTGTCAGTCTGCAGGTAGTATGTCCAGGTGGAGGAGACGAAGCCCTGGGCCGAGTTGACAAGGTCATTGCAGAGGGTGGAAAACAAGTCCAGGAGCGAGAGGGCCCCACTTGGAGCTTCCAGGACCTTTCTCTGCCAAGGGGAGGCCCGAGGCACAGAAATGTCACCAATGTAGGGTGTTAAGTGGGAGGGGAGCTGGGAAAATTCACTGTGATAAAAATTCACTAAGTGGTTTGGGGCAACAGGGCTACATACTATGAACCGAGATCTCAGCACTGCATTGGCTGACTGACTGTATGCCCTTGGGAAAGTGGATTGCCCTCTCTGAGTCCTACAATGGGAAATGATACTCTTCCCTCAGAGATCTGCTTTGAGATTTCAATTAAACAATAGCACAAGGGCTTCCATTATAGCTCAGTTGGTAACGAATCCGCCTGCAATGCAGGAGAACCTGGTTCAATTCCTGAGTCGGGAAGATCTGCTGGAGAAGGGATAGGCTACCCACTCCAGTATTCCTGGGCTTCCCTTGTGGCTCAGCTGGTAAAGAATCTGCCTGCAGTGCGGGAGACCTGGGTTTGATCTCTGGGTTGGGAAGATCCCCTGGAGAAGGGAAAGGCTACCCACTCCAGTATTCTGGCCTGGAGGATTCCATGGACTGTATAGTCCATGGGGTCACACAGACAAAAAAAGCACAAGTGCCTAATATAGAGTAGCTGCTATGATTGAAAATGTTACCATCATCATTGTTCTTGTTTTAACAGCATCAGGAGAGAACATGGAATGGGAAGAAATGCTGGTGCACAGGGCTTTCATGAACAGGGAAAGTCTGGGAAGGGTGCAGGAAAATGAGCGATGAGAGGAGATGGCTTTCTCGGGAATCCCAGCCCGTGGGTTTCTGACTGGGAGGAAGGATGTCCTGTGCCTCAGTTTCCCCTGGTGCAGCACTGTCTAGACTCACGGGGTATGATAATTTCTTCCTGGGGTGGGGAAGGAGGAGCTATGTGTGTTTGGGAGGCTCCTCCTCCCTACACTTCTGTTCTGACCATCTGTTCATCACAAGGACAGGGCTTAAACCAGAAGCAAACATGTAGGTGCTCATAAGTCAGCTCCGAAGATGAGGGAGGTGAGGAGTGGTCATAAGCCCTGGTGGCACTGGCTTTAAATCCCACCTCTGCACAGCCCTGGGTGACCTTGGGCAGTTGCTCCGTGGGCATGAAATGGGGATGACACTGTCTCAGGTGCCTTGGGTGGCACAAGAAATTTGGGACAGGCTGAGGTTAGGCCTGGACCAGGACAAAACTTGCTAAATAATGTAAAATGGGGCAGTTTGGGTGAGAGAGGTGGCAGGGGGTGGGGGAGGACTTCCCATGTCACAGAGATGACAGCTGAGTTTGAGATGTCATATGGCTTAATCCAGGACACCCAGGAGGCCTGGAATGGCATGGAGAGCCTGGGAGAGAGTGGATATGAGTGCAGATTTGGGGAGGGGGGTAGACGAGAGGCAGGATGGGCCTGGGGCCGCAGGTGGGAGGGCGCCCACCTTCTGCTCCAGCTCGGGCTCAGGCTCCGGCTCTGGGTTCTGACTCCAGCAGCCCTCGCTGCAAGCCTGCTGCTCCGTCTCCTTCACATAGGCCTCCACACAGGCTGCAGGGGCAGGAGGGGGTAACTGGGGGACAGTCCGTCCCAGACCACCTCTCCCCACCCTGGCCCACCCAGCCAGCACTCACCTGCTTCACACTCAGCCTGGGTGGCATTGGGCTTGGAGCTCCTGGCCACGAATCGGCAGATGGAGAAGAGGCGGCAGCCTCGCTCGCAAGCGCTGGTCAGGACGGCCCTGTCATACGCCTTCGCTCTCCTGGATTGAATGGGGTCCTCCCCCAGCTCCTCCTGGAAGCGAAGCTGCGGGCTCAGGCAGGGGGAGGGGCAGGAGGCGGCCAGCGGCGCAGGAAGCCCTCGGGGAGGTAGAAGACTTGATCCCCCAAAATCTTTTAGGGGGGTTGGGGCGAGGTTGATGAGGAGGCTAAGAATATTAGTGGGGACTGTCAGCTGCAGGGAGGAGAGAGGGGTGGTGCTGGGGGGCGGGGAGCAGCTTGAGGAGAGTAAACAACGGATGCTGCTGGTTTGGGTAATGGTTGAAAACCTGGAGAAGGGCAATCCAGTGGAGGATTGCCCACAAGAAAAGAAAAACCCTCCAGACAGGAGGGGTTCTTGGGCCTGAAGAAGGAAGGGGGACTCAGAGGAGGTTTTGTCATCCTTCAGGCCTGGGAAAATTGGGATCTGACTGGGGGAGGGGTGGTCAGGATCGGGGTGGGAACTGGTAGCTCTAAGGGGGTAGGGCAGAGGATGTGGAAGATGCTTGAGTAGAGGGGCAAAGAGGGACTGTCGGGCCTGAGGGAGGCGGGGGTTGGGCGCCCCCAAGGCCCTGGCCCAGCAGAGGGGAGCCAGAACCCGCTGGGTAGCAACAGAGCCTCAGTCCCCTCCTGCCTCCGGCTTGGAGGGACTCCCGGAACCCCGAATTCATCGGAAGGACTGGCATCACTAACCACCGCCCCGCCCCCCCCAGTGTCAAAGGGACCCCACGGCCCCTCCTCTGCGGGAGAAACATCCCCACCGTCATCGGAGGGACCCCTGATCTCTGCGCTCGCCCCCGTCGAAGGAACGCCAGCCCTTCCCCCCCCCAGAGGGGCTCGCCATCATTGAAGAACCCCCTTCCTTGACCCCTTCCCCCTCCGAGGAACCCTGGCCTCCCGCTCCCAACGGAGGGAGCTGCATCCTCAACCCACCCCCCACTGGAGAGCTCTCAGGTCCTTCTGCTGGCGCTGCGCGCGCTTCACCTGAGCAGGCTGAGGTTTAGGGTAGCGGTCTCGGCACCGCAGCTGGCAGTTCTGCGTGTCCCCAAGCTGCAGGGCGAAGGGGTCGCGGACAGGCGACGCGGGGGTGGCGGGCGGAGGCTGCAGCAGCAGCAGCAGCAGCAGGAGCGGCATCGGCGCGACCGAATCCATGGCCAGGCCGAGCGCAAGGAGCGCGGGGGACGCCGGCTCCTGGCGGGCGCGGAGGATGCGGCGGCGGCGGCGGGGACCGGGTCGCTGACGTCACCCGAGCGAGGCAGCCTGGGAAGGGGGGGTGGGGGATGCGGAGAACGGGCGGGGGCGCGGCGCTGCGGCACCGCTGGGATACCGGCAGGGCGAGGCAGGTGGATCGTGGCCCCTGCCGTCTGTCCCACGTCGGGATCCCAAGACACCTCACCAGTATCCACAGACGAGGGGATCTCAGTCATCGCTAGGGGCCAAAAGGAAACAAATAGGATGATAGAGTGGAGGAGAGATCTATTCGCCTGGGGATCAGGGAAGGCCTCCCAGAGTAGGCGTATTTCGAGCTGGCGACTCGAGGAGGCCGCCGAGGGAACAGCGAGGTTCGGACGAGCTTGTTGGAAAAGGAAATAGGAGGGCGGTGGGGCTGGCTGGAACCCAGCCACAGTGTGGGGATGGAGGGTCATGAGGGTCGCAGAACTGGGTTAGGGGAGGCTTTCTGAAGCTTCATCTCTTTTGATACCCAAATCAGAGAGCCGGTAATTTATGCGCATTTTGGCTTCTGTAGGAAGATCTCCAAGTCCCTCCAGGGTTCCCCTAGCGTCGCCTCTCTCTGGCCCAGCCCTGATCCGCAGACCTGGGGGGTCTGGCCCCTTCTGTCCCAGACTGGGAGCCCTTCGACCTGGGGCTGAGTAGGAGGGGGCACAGACGGGGTGATGGGGTGCTGCTAAAATTTCTAATTCTTGTGGGAAAACATGGGACAAACAGGAATACTTCTGGCTTTCATAACTGCCGCACTTCAAGGTGACAAAGGGTAGCCCATGAATCTTGACCTCGGAGGTCCCCTTAACTTCCTCTTCGGCAGGCATGGGAGTGAGGACGCCCCTCTAAGTTCGAGACCCTGCAAAAGTGGCACCCTCGCCCTCGCTGGTGTGCCCGGCGCGCAGGTGCCTGCCGCCCGCGCATCCTCTGTCCACTCTCCGCCCCAGCAGACGCGCGGCAGCCACCCGGGGTCGGCGGGTCAGAGGTCGCCGCAGATTCCGGCCGAGGAGGAGGGGCCGGGGTGGGGTGTCTAGTGCACCCTCCCTCCCCCGGCCGGCCGCCGCGCTTTCATCTCCTCGGCCTCAGCCAGCCCCCACGTGGCTTAATCAGGCGCGTCTGTGCCTGGCGGACCCTGAACATCTGGATCCCCGGGCGGCCCCTCCCCCGCCCCGCCCCTCCCGGCCTAGGCCGCCGCGACCCTGCGGCGAGGGCCTCCAGCCTGCGGTTTGTGCGAGAGCCAGGGAACCCCGCGTTTAGCCCACCGCGCGCCAGGCCTGCGCCTTGGGGAACAGCCAACGGTTCTGACCAATACTGTCCCCCGTTTCACAGGTGGGAAACTTAGTCCCCAGGACCCCTCCGCAGAGCCAGGATTCAAGCCCACACATGTCAATTCCAGAGCCCCGCGCGCTGAAGCCTTTCACAATTACTGTTATTCATTCATTCCAAACAAAACACTTCCGCAGTATTTTCTTGCAACAACCCTATAAAGAAGAACTGGTAGCGTTATCCAATTTACAAATGAGGAAGCTGAGGATCAGATGG
Source organism: Oryx dammah (assembly GCF_014754425.2). Lineage (NCBI taxonomy): Eukaryota > Metazoa > Chordata > Mammalia > Artiodactyla > Bovidae > Oryx > Oryx dammah. The sequence goes on along the minus strand of NW_024070189.1, from coordinate 102,928,083 downwards.
TCAAAGGGGGTCGGCCCAGGTGACAAGCGAAAGAAGCAAAGAGAGGTGGGCAGACCCCCGCCAAGACCGGGAGGTGGGGCGTCAGGGTTACCCGGCTTCAGAGGCGTCTCTTACCGCTCAACGGAAAGGAAGGACACCCGCGGCGTGGGTAAAGTAGAAGGGGAAACTGAGGCTGGAGGAGTTGGGACGCTGGCCTAGGTCACCTCAGAGGAGTAAGAAGATTTAATTGCCTCCTACTCACCCCCTTTTCCGCTGCAAAAGGCCGCCTGGGGCGGGAGCGGAAGGAGGACTTGACCCCGGCCCCCAGGTGAGCCCCCGCGCCCCTCCTGCCTTTCCCGGGGGAGCTGGTCCAGGTGAGGGGCGGGCGGGCCGGCGGGCGGCCGGGGTCGGGTTTCAGGAAATCCGCCGACATTCCTTCGGGGCTTAAGAGGGAAAGTTGACTCGGCGCCGCCCCTCGCCCCCCCCCCACTTCCTACCCCCCGGGGCGGCCCGGCCCGGGCGGCTAGCGGGGAGTCGCTGCGGCCGGCCTGGGCGTGAATCAGAGGAGGGCCAGGCGTCCGAGAAGCGGCGGCCGAGGTCAGGGCGGGCATCTGACAAACACCCTTTGTCCCTTGCCGCCCTCGCCACGACCCCGCTGACCCCCACCCCCAAGCCGGGTACAGCCTGGGGAGCTAGCAGGGCACCATGGCGCCGGCGACTTGCTGACAGTGGGTGGGGGGAGGGGAAGGAGCACAGCTGTCACCCCCCAACATAGCTGGCGCCTCCTGGACCCGAGACATCGGAGGTTCTCCAGGGTGTAGAGGGCAGGGAAGCCAGACCTCCCAGGCGGGGTGAACACACTGGTCCTGATTTGGACATAGGCAGCTCTGCACTTCTGAGATCTCACTTCCAATGTCCATGGGGTCTGGGTTTATAAATTACATACTGCACAAAGCTTGGGTCCCCGGAATCCAAGCTCCTCCAGCTGAACCTCCAGGGTGGAAATGATAAAGCCCCACCTTCTCCTGCATACAGGTCTGGAACTTGGGTTCTGCTGCCCTAAGCACACATCCAGGCTAGACCCTCACTGTCCCTGCTCCCTGGGAACACTGGCCTGGAACACAAGGCAGCTAATCCCATACTGAGGGGCCCTGACCATGTAGGTCTCAGCATGGGAAAGGCAGCTCTATGCTCTCCTCACTCCCTAGGGGACTCTGAAGGTGCTGTTACCACTGCCCACCCCCAGGGGCCCCTCAGTGCCCTGGAATTCGGCAGGGAGCTGGGCTGGAGGGTCTCCCCCAAGGTAATTCTTAAGTGCAAAGACTAAGGAGGAGCCCCTCCCCCCGGGGGCCCCTCCCTCCATCTGCCACCTCCGTACATTCCCAGCCACCTTCGAGGACTTGGGTCAATATTTGCCAGAAGTTCCACCAGAGCTGGTTCCCCTTCCTGCACAAAGAGGCAGCAGGACTGATGAGGAAGGGGTTAAGCCGCCCAGAGAACCAAGGGCAGGGAAGGATGCACCTAGAGGTCAAATCACTTTCCTTAGAAAGTCAAAGGTATGAGGTTAAGGCCACGCTGAGGGCAGAGGGCATGCTCCAGGGAGGGACAGAGCCAACAGTGGATACTCTTCTACAGGTTAAGGACCAGAGAGGGGTGGCTATCAGGTTGGGTCACAGAGCAAATCCAGGGCCTGGCTGGGACCCAAGACAGCATGATTCACTGGGACTGAGCTTTCTTGCTACTCCAAGGGACTGAGAATTCTCCATCCTTTCTTTTTCTTTCTTTCTTCTTCTTCTTCTTCTTTTTTTTTTTTTGTAATATCCTCCCACCTCCACCTCCATCCTTTCATTTCTGCAAATGTTCACTGAGCTCTTCTCCCGTGGACCTCCCTGGGCGCAGGCTCTCCAGATGCCCACAGTGTAAAGAAGATGTCTCAAGAGAAGATGATGTTTGAAGAACTGTGTTACAAAGATAATTTTAAAAGAGGAAGCGGACAGAGAGCGCCTGGAAAGGTTGGGGGGCCCCCTCTGAGAAAACTTGACCTGTGACCTGATGGGAAAAGAAGGTGCTAACTGGGGGAAGAATTTGGGGGAACTGCGTCCCCACAGAGGGGAACAGCAAATGTACAAGCCTTGGGGCTGGAGCACCGTGAGGGAGAGGAAGGAAGAGGATGAAGAGAGAGGAGAGAATGAGTGGGGAGAGGGTGGCAGGACAGAGAAGACCTGCTTTGCTTCTTTTAAAAGCTCCTTCTTCCTAATGTACAGACAAGGGCAGGAGGGTTTACCCGGGAATCCTAGGAGGCTGGGCAGCATCCCAGATGGAGATGGTGGGGCCTGGACCCGGATGGGGTGGAGAAAAGAGGTCCGAATCTCAGAATGGGGATGCGTTTTGGAATCAGAGCCAACAGGATTTGCTGATGGATTGGACGTGGGAGATGAGCAAAGGAGAGAGTTGTCACGCGCACCTCCAGGTCTCTGGCCTGAGCACCTGGGTGGATGGGGGAGCCTTTTCCCCGAGACTGGGATGACTGCAGTGGGGGTGGGGAGGAGCAGAGATGGGGTGGGGGGATATTAAGATTTTTTTCTCCAGAAGCCTGAAGTCCTCCAGGTGGAAGTCAAACGTTGCTGAACCGAGGTTGTGGGGGAGGCTTGGGATATATCCTGAAAACACAATTCCAGCCAAGAACGGCCACCTTCACTTAATTCTCTGGCAGGTGGGACTGTGGCCCCATTTTTCAGAGGTGACACACTGAGACTCGAAAAGAATGTGCCCCAGTGCCAGGCACTATCGTAAGTGTTTAGACCGTGGAGCCTTCTGCTACACTGCAACTTCCCACAGAAAGGCGTAGGCTGGCTAGGAGTCCCCCATGGTGCTGAGGAGGAAACTGAGGCAGAGGGGCCTGATTTTCCCCATGCCAGGGCTCAACTCTTTCCTTCACAAACTCATCCAGAGTCCAGATTGGGCTTGGAGGGGTAGGGGCACACCCGCAACTCCGGCCTTCAATCCTCTTTTTTGTTAGTCTGAGGTCTGAGTTGGGGACCTCAGACTACTTACTTAGCAGGGGTGGTGGAGGGCCGCCTTAGGCAAACGAGGCGGGAACTCCTGAGCCCTCCTCAGACACTTTTACCACCTTGGCTAGTTAGGGACCTGGAGGGAGGGTCCAGGTCTCTAAGGGAGCCCCTGAAGGGGAAGATAGAGCTCTTCTTCTCTGCGGGCACATGGCTGTGGGCGGGGCTGCGACTCCAACGACTGGGCAGGAGGCAGCCCCGGAACTCTCATTTCAAGCTCCCCCCTCCACTGGGGCCTTGGAGTCCAGGAGCCCTTTTATCGTGGGCGCCCGAATCGGGTGAGGACCGAGAGAAGGAGGGTGAGGCAGCGGGGCCGGGAGGGGTCCCGAAACCCAAGCAGTGGCCAAAAATAATAACACGGAGAAGGATCCCTGCGCAAAAAAAAAGACAAACTATGCGTCGCTCGGGGCAGCCGGCGTTACCTGGAGTCGGCGGGCGGCGGCCGCCCCAGCGATTACTCACTGCGTGGCGCACCCCACCCGCGGGCCGCTGAGCGGATTTTTCCGTGGGGGGGGCTGTTAGCGAGTCGGGGGAGGGCCTGCTTACCGCTCTCCTCCTGGGGGATCCCTCCTGCCCGCACACGGAACCCGCGCAGGCCCCCGTCTCCTTTCCCACGGGGCCCATTTCTCCCCTCCTGCCCACGCGAGAACTCCCTCCTGAGGCCCCCGGGCGCCCCCACAGAATCCCGGCTCGGAGCCGCCCGAGGGGGACAGCTGAGCCTGGGCGAGGTCCGGGGACTCCAAGCCTTGCAGCTTTTGCTCCGTCTTCCCTCCAGCAAAGCCTGGGGCCGAGGCTGCGCGCGCGGAGCACCAGAAGAGGCGGGATGAAATGGGAGGGGGAGCGCTGGGCCAAAACCTGTGGGACCCGCGCGCCGAGGGCGTGGGGCGGGACGGAGGGCGACTCTTAGGCCCCCGGGGAGGAAAGGGGCTGGAGATGCGAGCAGGCGGGGCTCAGGGACCGCTCGGGGGGGGGGGCGGGGCCTGAGCGGGGGGGGGGGCCGCGACGCGGAGGGGGGGGAGGAGCGGACCAGGGCTAGGGGCTGCAGGCTACGCTGAAGGGGCACACGGCTAAGGGCTGGGTGCGAGGAAGTGGGCGGGGGTATGGAAACGCGATTGGGGGCCGCCAGGTCCCAGACTGGGGGTAGGGAGCCTGGAGCTGGCAGGGTCGGAAAGGGAGGTCCCAGGTCTGTAAGGGTAGAGTTGGGGGGTT
>NW_024070189.1:102840762-102923427 GCF_014754425.2 Oryx dammah | reverse complement strand
CGCCGCCCAATCCGCGCGGCGGCCGCCGCTGCCGCCGCTGCCCCTACTGCTGCTCTGCGTCCTCGGGGCGCCGCGAGCGGGATCAGGAGCCGGTGAGTACACGGCGCCGTGCTCCCTCCTTCCCGCCCGGGCCGAAAGCGTGCGCCCCGGGGGCAACCGCGGGGGGAGGGGGCGCGGGCGCCACCTGGACGGCCCGGGAACAAAGGAAGGCGCCCCCGGAGCGGCCCTCGGGGCGCCCTCACCTGTGGGGTGCACGGCGCCGAAGTTCCCTGGCCCGAGGGTCCGGCTTCCGCTACCGAGGCCTTCTTACCTGGGCTGCCCTATGGAGGACGCCCGACTCGGCCCCAGGGGGTCAGGGGGCCGCGGCCTGGGACCCTTTGCACGGCGGGAGCGGGGGGCGCACGCGACAGGGTCTGCTGACTTGGAGTCGCGGAGACTGCGGGTCACCGCACCCGGGCGGGGGCGCACGCAGTAGGCGCGCTGGGTGCCGGCCCTGAGCAGGGCCCCCCCGGGTGGAGGGATGAGCCCCGTGAGGAAGGCGGGGCGGGAGGGGGCCGCTCTGGCCGCCTGGCGCGCGGCCCGGGGTCCCCGGGGACGCGCCTCTCCGCGGGCCGGCGCCGCCGCCCTCCCCTGGCGGGACCCCGCGCGCGGGGTTCTACGGAGTACCCGCCACCAGCAGAGTTTAGAACAGTTCCCGGCCACGCTGCGCCGGACTAGGAGACTCCAGCGAGAGAAATCTTTGTGAGAGAGTGGGTGAGAGTGAGAGGGAGCGGGAGCCAGCGAGTCTGGGCACCGTGGGCCCAGCCTGGGTGTGTATGGGGGGCAGTCACCGGGAGCCCCCAACCCCCGCAGGCCGACAGACCCCCACCCTGTTGGGAGCTCCTGGCCTCCAGCACTCTCCGGTCCCCCACCCGATGCACACCCTCGCCAGGACACCGTCTCCACATCCCGACCCACTCTGGGACACACCCAGAGACACACAAAGACTCACACTGGCTTGTGGCCCGTCACCCTCGCCCTCGGATGCGTGCACACTGCATCCCAGATGCACATTCTCACACCATTGGGGCGCGCACACACACATTCCATCCCTGACACACACACATTCATGGTCACACACTCTTTCCAAGGGGGAGGCGACACGGGGCACACACGCAGGCACAGCCTGCCCTGGATGTTCACAATCACCCCAAGGGCCCCATCCAGGCTCACAAGTCGACCTGGAGAGACGTCCCGCTCCCCTGGTGGACCTACACTGCACAGAGCTGTTTGCAGCCTCCCTGAGGTGCTCCTCCAGAAGGCTCAAGGTCCCGTGCCCTTGGGGCACATGCCAAAAGCTTAGCACGCCCAAGGCTCCTGGACAGGTGAGGGGCGGCCCCAAGGCCCTCCTCGGATTCCTGACAGCTCTGCCAGGCAGTGGGCAGCACTCGTGAATGCCACCTTTAATGGCAGGCTTTGTTTTCCAGCCAGCAGAGCAACAAGCAAAGGTGGTGGTGGGATTGTTGTGCGTGTGTTTTTTCCTTTAAGGGGGAAGAAATTAAATAAAAGATTCTCACACCTCGGCAATATGTTTCTACTTACGGTGTGTCTTAGCACCTGACCAGCAGGCGAGCAGGTCGTAAAGTGTCTGCAGGTACCAGCAGGACAGGAGATGGGGACCCCAGGATGGAGGCCACCCTCCTGCCTTGCTTGCAGAGAATCTCACACTTTTCGCTTTTAAAACACATGGTGTTCCTTTTTAATAATGGCAGTGGCTCCAGATTGGGAAGGGGGAGAGGAAAAAACTTTTAAAGGCCCCAGCTCTGCGGGAAAGGGCGGGGAGGCAGGGAGCATGGGACAGGGGGGTGGAGGGGGTGCTGTCCAAAAGCCTAGCCCAGGGATCTGCTTGGGGAGCCTTCTAGGAAGCCCCCAAACCAGGCCAAGCCCCCCCCCCAACCTCAGTGGACTGTCCCCAGCTGCTTTGCCGGGGCTGGAATGTATGCATCCCAGTTCTGCTGAATGCTTTGGCGCTTTGTTCGTGGAGGACTGGAGAGAGTGCACCAGCCAGCCAGGACCCAGAGCTGGGAGGGGCCCTGATCCCAACAGCCCCTCTGCACTTCAGTGTGTTGGGCCCTCTGGACATCATGAGCTCATCGCATTCATCTCCCCAGCAGGTAGAATGGATTTTCCTCCCATTTTACGGAGGAGGAAACTGAGAACAGGAGAAAGCAAGCCAATTGCCCAGGTGCTCCAGCTGAGATGGGCACCCACATCCTCAGGAGGAAAAGGCCTCCCGTGACCTTTCCTGCTGGAGCTTGGGTTGGGGGACTGGCCTGTCCAAGCCCGCCTGGCCTTGCCCTCTCGCCCCGTACCCCGCCCAGCCCCGGGAGGGCAGCTGCAGCTGCTGGCAGGCAGGCCACACCAGCCCAGGCCAGGCGGGTGGGGCAGAGGGGCATTGCCCCCGCCTCCAGCCAGGACCCCCCCAGAGCGCCCCCTTCCTGGCCTGGCTGTGGTGGTGGGTGGGGGACAGGAGGGGCGGGACCCACGGGACCCACCCCCATCCCTGAGGGTTGAGGATAGGCCTGGGGTCTGGGCAGGCCTGGCCGTGCCTCCCACCCTACTGGGGGGGCCCAGGCAGGAAGCGGTGGGTGGGCCGGGGCAGAGACGCTGGCACGCCCGAGTTCATGCCTAAGGAATTCCGAATTAGCGGGCGGCTGGCTGCCTGGGACCTCCGGGGCGGCCCCCTGGCCCCCCGCCCCCGGCCGCCCCCGCCTCCTCGGCTCTGGCCCGCTCAGCCGGCTCCTTCGCACGGACGCTGAGACCTCCAGCGAGCCCTGGGCCAAGCCCCAAATGCAACTGCGATCCCAGGCTCTAGCAAGACATGGCCCTCCTAGCCAAGTTTGCCCGGGAAAGTCATCAGGGCCGGCCTCAGAACTGCGTCCACCCCATCTCACCCATATGGGGCAGTGGGGGCCAGCACAGGGCAGCTGCAGGAATGTAGGAGGCCTACAAGGGGACTGGGATTGCCCTGTCCTTGGCTGCCAGGGAAACTGGCCTGCCGCCCGCCCCTCTGCCCCCATGAAGTCCCCTGTTACAGCTGCCCAGCGATCCTTTTAAAACCCAAATCCCTCCCCTGCTCAACTCTGGAAGAACTCCTCTCTGAAGGTCTGGCCCCTGCTGACCTCACTTCCTACCACCTGTACCCTGGGATCTTTGCACTTGCTGCTCCACTGTCTGAACACCCTCTTCTATGTATTGTCATGGCTACTTCTTTCATTTCATGCGTTTCCCTGGCGGCTCAGACAGCAAAGAATCTGCCTGCAATGCAGGAAACCCGGGTTTGATCCCTGGGTCAGGAAGACCCCCTGGAGAAGGGGATGGCAGCCCACTCCAGTATTCTTGCTTGGAGAATCCCATGGACAGAGGAGCCTGGCGGGCTGCATTCCATGGGGTCACGAAGAGTCAGACATGACTGAGCGACTAACACTTTCATTTTATTCACATCTCAGGTCAAATGCCACCTTCCCAGACAGGCCTCTCGGGTCAATTAGCTGCCACCATTGATTCGTGCTTTATTTTCTCCCTTGTTTGTTCTCTTAGATACTTGTGCTTTTTCCTGCTGCTCCCCTGGACTCAAGTCCCACAAGAGCATGAATTTTGAGCGTCTTGGTGACCATTGTGCCCTCAGGTCCTGATACATTGTAGGTGCTCCTTGAATGAGCGAGTGAACAAATGAATCCTTATAACCACTCCTGGTGGAGAGAGAGCTTCTCAAAGGCTCAGAGACGTAAAGGAACTGGGTCAACTTCCAGAGTGAGCTGAGGGCATTCAAAACCAGGTCAACCTGGCTTGAAAGTCTCACAGAGTTGTTAAAAACAAAATTTTCACTCGTCTCAAACAACTCCATGTGGTGAATACCATGATGCCCATTTCCCAGATGGGGAGACTGAGGCTTAGAATGACATCTCGGACTTGAACTGGGCAGCCTTCTCCCTGTTCTGTGCCTTGATTTCTTCCTGGATAAAGACACTTTCCTCTTAGATTCTACTCTTCAGAAGGAGAAGCCATGGGCTGCCCCAGTGGCAGTTGGGAGGAAAGGCATCAACCATGGCCTCCCCGAGGTTCCTGTGCTTAGAACCCAGTTCACACACAACCCAGTTTAGGAAGTCACTCACTTCCCATCTGATCTTTCCAATGGCCCTGAGGACTGTGAGCTTTCTTGTTCTCATTTTGCAGATTAGGAAAACCGAGCTGAGGGGATGATGACGATGGCCAGACCTTTTGGATGAGGGTTGGGAGCACAGAGCTTGCCACAGCCACCTTCAGTTCTGGTAGCAGGGCAGAGCAGAACTTTATAGACTAATGAATACAGGTTTAGTGTGCCTGTCTTCTATTTGGTGACCATAGGCAAGGGCATTGATCTCTCAGAGCCTTGATTTTTCATCCATAAAATCAGCAGGATTCTAGTAGGGCGCCTCTTTTTAGAAGTGCTTTCCTCCCCCTAGAGACATCTACTATGTGTGAGCTTCTGAGGGATATCAAAGAAGGAATACACAATCTGTTATTTCTAATTGTCAAAAAATAAAATGAAATTTAAAAAAAAAAAAAGCAGAGTGCAGTGGTTGTCAGAAGTGTGTGCAAAGTAAGAGTTCCTTGGATCTGAATGAGGTTTGTCACCGATCAGAAAAAGCCCTGAGCAAGTCAGTGAGGAACTGGCTTGGAAGGACTGAGTTATGGAATCAGACAGTCCTGGGGCTGAACCTCAGCTTTGCCACCAACCTTAGGTTGGTCACTTGACCTGATTGAGCCTCAGTTTCCTTCTGTGTAAAATGGGCCACAATCATAAACAGCTCCTTTGCAAGACTGCCATGAGCCTTGGAGGTCCTAGGATGGTGGAAGGTCCAGGGCAGCTCCATCCCAGCCCTGACAGGTGTTCCTCTCTGACCCCAGACACGGCTGTGATCAGTCCCCAGGACCCCACGCTCCTCATCGGCTCCTCCCTGCAGGCCACGTGCTCAGTGCATGGGGACACCCCAGGGGCCACTGCCGAGGGCCTCTATTGGACCCTCAACGGGCGCCGCCTGCCCCCTGAGCTCTCCCGAATGCTCAACGCCTCTACCATGGCCCTCGCCCTGGCCAACCTCAATGGATCCAGGCAGCAGTCAGGGGACAACCTTGTGTGCCACGCCCGTGATGGCAGCATCCTGGCCGGCTCCTGCCTCTATGTTGGCCGTAAGTGGACACTCAGGGGCAGATCTTGGGGGCAGCATCTCCTTCTGGAGAGGGGTGTGAATCATGGGCCCTCTGGTCAACAGTGGGTATACCGGCACAAGTTGAGGGGCATGGGCCCCCCGGGTGGGCATGAGATCCTGGAGGCGCCCATACACCGTTCTCAAGAGAGCTGTGCAGGTGGTACTGCCCACGTCCGCTCTGTCCATCCTCCTTCTGCTCCAAGGGGGCCCCCGGCTGGCAGCCAAAAGTCCCCCTCCCACTCGTCCGCGGCCAGCCCAGACCTCAGCCCCCATACCCGCTTCCCCAGTGCCCCCAGAGAAACCCTTCAACATCAGCTGCTGGTCCAGGAACATGAAGGACCTGACGTGCCGCTGGACGCCGGGGGCCCACGGGGAAACCTTCCTCCACACCAACTACTCCCTCAAGTACAAGCTGAGGTTGGTGGTGGCCCTCGGGTGACATGTCCCAGCCTGGCTCTGTGGCCTGGGTCGCCCTCCCTGAACTCCAGGGTCCTGTCTGCACTTCTGGGCTGGGCTGGGGAGGTCTGGGGACCCCTCACATGTTCTCCTCCCCGCCTGTCCCTGCAGGTGGTACGGGCAGGACAACACGTGTGAGGAGTACCACACGGTGGGACCTCATTCCTGCCACATCCCCAAGGACCTGGCTCTTTTCACGCCCTATGAGATCTGGGTGGAGGCCACCAACCGGCTGGGCTCAGCCCGCTCTGACGTGCTGACACTGGACATTCTGGATGTGGGTGAGCCCCGCCCCCCACCAAGGCCAGTGTGGCCCACCTGCGATCCTCACCTCCAGGCACCCCCACACACACACTGGCCCAGCCACGGCTGCAGCTCAGCTGAGGTCTCAGGGACGAGGCTGGTTGGGGATGGGAGGAGCAAGGCATCCCACCCACTGGTCCCCAGCCCCCTGCAGCAACCAGGATACCCCTACTCTGCGGAGAACACCTGGCCTGGCTGCCTCCCCCATCAGCAGCCCAGGTGTGCAGGGAGAGGGCCCCGGGGAGCTGGGAGGGGGCGCCCAGGTCGGGAGGCGCCCCAGGAAGCCACAGCCTGGAGCTGAGAGGGGGTGCAGGCAGGAGGCAGGAAGTGGATGATCCGCGAGCAGAATTGGGCCTAATCTAATTAGGGTGTTTCTCAGCCCGGAGCAGGCCTGTGCCTTAACCCTTTCGGCCCCTCACCAAGGCCTCAGGGGAAGAGGCCAGCCCTCTTTGTGGCCCAAAGGACTCCCTGAAGGATCCTTGGAAGGCTTGCAGCAAATCCCTCCTCTTGCTTCCCACTTTGTTTCCTCAAATCCTGAAGCTGCTGTGGGCATGTCCCAGTTGTCCCTTTGCACCTAGCATAGCAGTCACATTGAGGACCTTTGTGAAGTCGAAGGAGCAGGAGGTAGGCAGTGGAGGGGGTGTGTATCAAGGGGAGCTTCCCAGGGGTCTGGCAGCCTAAGGAGCCCCTGCACTCCCGGGCATAATAATAATAATATCATCATCCAGGCAGTGTCTGCTTTTTACATAGTTCCCTGAAGATAGGATTATGTTTCTCCTGTCACAGATAATTGTGGTGATAACAGCTAACATTAATTGAGTGCTTCTAGGTGCTGAGTGTTACACGAATATTATCTAATATAATCCACCCGTCCCAAGTCGGGGGAGGGAGAACGGAAGCAGGTGCCATCTAAGCCACGTGCTCTGGTACTTGGACCCAGAGGGTGCCAGCCAGGTCTAAAGAGATCCTGGTGACGAAGACCCGCCCTGCCCCCTAGTGACCACCGACCCCCCGCCGGATGTGCACGTGAGCCGCGTAGGGGGCCTGGAGGACCAGCTGAGTGTGCGCTGGGTTTCACCGCCTGCCCTCAAGGACTTCCTCTTCCAAGCCAAGTACCAGATCCGCTACCGAGTGGAGGACAGCGTGGACTGGAAGGTGCCTGCCCTGCCCCCCCAGGCCGGCTCCTCCCTCCTCCCATCCCCTGCCGCGCTGTCCCTGCCTCTGACCCTGCGCTGGCTGCCCAGGTGGTGGACGATGTGAGCAACCAGACCTCCTGCCGCCTGGCAGGCCTGAAGCCCGGCACCGTCTACTTTGTGCAAGTGCGCTGCAACCCCTTTGGCATCTACGGCTCCAAGAAGGCCGGGATCTGGAGCGAATGGAGCCACCCCACTGCTGCCTCCACCCCTCGAAGTGGTGAGCACCCCAGCGGGGCTGGGTGGGCCTGGGACCAGCTCCAAAACAGCCAGAGCCTCTGTTTCCTTATTTCCTTTCGGGAGAATCGAGGTCTCAAACTCTTGGCCCTGTGGGGGTGGGGGGACAATTGTGGCCCTTGAATCTATTTTCTTAGCCTGTCATTTGGCGGGGAGGGGGGGAGTTTGAACCACTTGCAGACTTTTAAAAACAGTAAGTTTTAACCCAAATACCCTAGATTCCCTAGAAAAAAATTGTCTAGAAAATGTAAGAGGACACAGAGTTACTCCACAGCCCCCATCAGCAGAGGCTGTCCTTGTTCTTTTGGTTGTGCTATTCCCACTTGGCCCATCGCACCCACATGGACCCCTCCCCTAGCCCCCAAGGGCAAGTGAACTTGAGACCCTTGCTTCTCTAAGACCATGGGCTGCCAACTCTCCCTACAACAGGCTTTGGTTTCCCCTTCAGATCAAGGTAGGGGGATGAGATGATCAGATGCCTGGGTCTGATTCCCTTTGCCATCTTCTCTCCTCTGTGAAATGGTATGAAATTTTACTTGGTACATCTGGCCTCAGCTTTCCCATCTGGAGGGTGGGGATGACAGTCATGCCTGCCTCAGGCTATTGTGAGGGCTAGATGAGATAACCCATGGAAAGTGCCCTCATGGTGGGTGCCACCCAAGTGTTTGCAGGTAATAGTTACTGAGGCTCCTATTGCCTGCTCCCCGCCACTGTTTCACCCAAGGGAGGCCCCCTTTTCTCAGACGAGGACCCCAAGCCCCCAAGAGGTGCAGTCAGCCCTCTAAAGTCACACAAGGATCTGAACGCAGTTCCCTTGAAGTCCAGGCTCACGCTCTTGGAATGATGGGGACACCAAGGCCCAGAGAGGGTCCCAGAGTCAGGGAGTGGCAGAGCAAGGCTCCAACGAGTTCCCCAGCCCCCATCTGGGGCCCCTCCAGGTTCAGGGGTGGGCGGGAACTAGCACAGCCAGGAGGGGCTTGAGCCTTGGCCCCTGCTCGTGCCCAGCACCTGCGATTCTTGCACGGGAGCCAGCAGGCGGCTGTGTCCGCTGGGGAGGCTGGGGGAGGCCAGGGGAGGCCGCCAGGGGCAGTGGGGGCCGCGGCTGTGCCAGGGCCTGTCAGCGGGTCCCCGGTATTATTTATGACGTGAGGCCGATGTCCTTATCCGCCGGCCCCCTCAGGCTGCTCAGGGCTGGCTGTGGCTGGCGGCTGGATGGACAGTCCGGCCTCCCACCTGGCCCTCCTGGCCCACTCCCCATCCATCCGGCTGTACTCAGGCCTGTCCTGGGGACTGTCCCTCCCCTCAGAGTCACTTCGAATTGTCTGCCTCCTTTCATCTGTCACTCACTCTCTTTCCCTGTGTCTGTCTTTCTGCCTTTTTTGGTTTCTGCATCCCTATGTCCCCAGCGTCTCTGTCCCTTCCTGTCCTGGCTCCCTCTCCACCTCTCCAACCTCTGCACCGCCTTGGCCGTCCCCCATGGCTTTCGCTCTCCCTGTATCTGTCTCCCTTTGCCTCCATCTCTTAACGTCTGCCTTGCTCTCTACAGCTTTCTCATCAGCGTCTCTCTCTCCCTTCCCCTGCCCCCTGCTCCGTTGCGGCTTATCCCTCTGGCCCTGGCCCTTCTCCCCACTCCCCCGCTTTCACTCACACCTGGCTCAGGCCGCAAGAATCGGGTGCCTGGAGATGTGGAGGAGGAATCCCTTCCTCCCCCTGGCCCCTGTCTCCCCGGGGGCGCAGCTGGGCTGCAGTGCTGGGCCGGGCCGTGGGGCGGACCGGGTCGCGTTGAAACAGGGACGCGGGGGGGGGGGGTCCCCGAGGTGAACTTGGTCCTGCCGCGCGAGGGAACCCCTCTCCTGCCCGCGCGCGCCCTCTGCTGGCCGCGCCCTGACGCTGCCGCTCCGCCCCCATTAGAGCGCCCGGGCCCGGGTGGCGGGGCTTGCGAGCCGCGGGGCGGCGAGCCGAGCTCGGGGCCGGTGCGGCGCGAGCTCAAGCAGTTTCTGGGCTGGCTCAAGAAGCACGCGTACTGCTCGAACCTCAGCTTCCGCCTCTATGACCAGTGGCGAGCCTGGATGCAGAAGTCACATAAGACCCGCAACCAGGTAGGAAAATGGGACCCCTGGGAGAGGGGTGGGGCCGGGTGAGGGTAAAGGGGATGGGAGGTAGGTCCACAGCCCTCACTGACTCCTTCCTTACAAGCACAGGACGAGGGGATCCTGTCCTCGGGCAGACGGGGCACGGCGAGAGGTAAGGGGAAGCCCAGGTGGGTGGGCAGGCCGGGCGTCAAGAGCCCTCCTGGTGGCCACAGGCCGTGGGCCCTCCATCCTCAGCCTTAGAGTTGCTGAGGTACAAGTCTTTCCTCCAGCATTTATTTATCAGCATTTACCTAACACCTACTGTGTGCCTGCCCCTGTGGCCTTTAGCCAAGTAAGAACACCTGGACCCCTTCAAAATGTCCAGAGGGGAATATCGTCCTCAGGAATTATTGCACATAGCCACCTGTGGAGCATGTATGAGCACCTACTGCATACTGGCCCTGTGCCACATGTATTACCTGCAGAACAACCCATGGGATGGATAGATATTACTTCTCAGATAGGAAAACCAGGGCCCAGAGAGGGGCAGCAGCCTACTGAGGGCAGCTAGCTGAAAGTGGTGGGCCCAAGACCTGGACTGGGGCCCTCATTTGCTCTGTGGTCCTGGCCCCTCCCAGGCTTCTTGCTAAGCCTGGCTTCCCCTCTGCCTGCAGGTCCTGCCAGATAAGCTCTAGAGGCTGGGGCTGCCCTCCCTGCTGCATGGAGATCCAGGGGCCACCCCAGACTGGGGGCCATCTCTGTACCCTCCCCTCAGGGTGCGCTAGCCCGGTCAGCAGCAGCGGGGGCAAGTACTCTGCGCTCTGAGGGCCACAACAGCTCTGGCCTCCATGTGAGGTGCACCCCAGTGGGGGGTGTGTGTGTCAAGGGGGGCTTTACTTCCCAGAATGCTTGCCAGAGCTCAGTGTGAAGAAGGGTTATTACTCCCCCTACCCAGGACCCCCTCCAAGGAATCTTTTTAAATAAACAAAACTATTTAGGTGCCCTGATTGTGCAGGTGAGTTCGGGGCTAGAGTGGCCTAGGGTGGGGGGCTGTGGGGCTTAGGGGAGGCACGTGGAATCCTGATGACCCTTTGGGATGGGACTCTTCACCTCCCAGAATTTCCAACTCTCTCCATGATCTGAAATATCTGGTTCTAAACTCCTTGGATAGCGGGCTTCAAAACACCAGAGTTTCTTCAGTCATGCAGTGGGGGTGTGGGAGGGAATCTTGCACCCAGCATCCCTGACTTTGTGGGACCCCACCCCAGCACCCCAGGACACAAGAGACAGTGGAGCAGCTGCAGACAGAAGGTTCTTTAGGCTCTTTATTATGAGAGGTGAAGTGAACTCAAGGAGGGTCAGTGGTCCGATGGGGTGTGACCCCAGCCAGCTGGTGGTCAGGGCAGGGCGCCATATGCCCCATTTTCCATCTCTCTTATCCCTGCGGAGCCACCATCACTCGGCAGATTCCGCATCAAACCTGAGGTCTTGGAGAACCTCACTGATTGCTTCCATGGTTTTAATTACCCTACAAGAGTGGATGGGAACTATAAATAAAACCCAGATGGGGTGAATTAGCCACCACAGTGCAGCTCCAAGGGGGCTGTGGCAAGCCCCAGGCCCTCCTGCCTCCCACCAAACCTCCAAGCAGCACTAGCAGTGGGAGGATCATTTAGGTGCCTGGGAGAAGGGGTGGTCCTGTGGGTCAGGGTGGCAGGAGGAAAGGTCATCTAGGGTGAGTGTGTGCCATCAGGAAGGTGTGCAGGGCGACTGTGGCAGATGTCTAGTGACTGTGCACATGTGTGTGTCTGGGAGGCCAAAGGCGGGAATGTGCAGGTGGGTGCCTGGTAGGGCCTGGGCAACCATGTCCAAGCTCCGAGTCCAGCCGTGTGAGCGGGATTGACGGGTGTGAGGGATGCAGCTGTGTCCTCAAAATACACAGCGAGTCTGGTGTGAAACGGCAGGGCGTATGCACTGGGGAAAGGCGGGTAGTACATCTGGGATCGCGAGGTGAAGGTTCTGGTGTGCACACCCAAAGGGTTGCGTGCAGGTCCAGAGGGTTGGCGGTCTGACCTTGCCAGCCCTGGGGCGTGCCTGTTGGGGCTGGGTGCCCAAGGATGCCTATGCAAATCTAGCATGGTCAGCCCACTGGGAGGCAGCACTCACTTCATCTTCAGCTGGTGCATCTGCAGGCTGTCCTCCTGCCCAGTCAGCTCTGGTGTCCCCATCAGCTGCAGCAGGGCCACCTGGTTGGGGAATGGGCCGCGAGGAGGACGTCACGGTTGGCAGAGGCCGTGCCCTGACCTCCCACATAGGACGGGGGGAAACACTGAAGCACCCAGAAAGGCAGAACAAGGGGGAGGAGGGCAAGCAGGCAGGAGTCTCGAGGGCAGCGGTACTTTTAACGCTGAAGGAATCTAGGATTAGGGTTAGAGGGGCTCCTGGGGGCCTAGTGGGCAGGCCCTAGAGTCGGGGCGCAGTGTGGGTGTGGCCTCATGTAGGCGGGGAAGGGGAATAGGGGTGAAATCCCAGCCAGGGATTGGGGGACAGGAGTGGTGCAGGTGGGGGTATAAAGTAGGCGGAATCTCTTAGTCTCAGAGACCAGCCAGGGCATTATAATCCCAATTTGGAAGTAGGCCAAAAACCTAGACTTGGGTTGGGTCTCTAAAAGAGGGTGACCCGGGAATCCCAGCGGCGAGTGTGGTGTGGGCGTGGCTTCACGTGGCCTTGTATCTCGATCAGGATTGGCTGTGAAGGCAGAGTAGGCCGGGTCACAGGCTCACAACTTAGGCTGGGATCTAGGGTTACTAGAAAGGGGACTTGACCTGGAGTTTCATGGCACCCAATCTGAGGGTGGAGTAACAGATCCGGGGCACTGGGACAAGCCAGAGGGGGCAGGAACGGTGTAGAGGTGGGGTCTGGGATGGAGCGGGCGTGTCCTGGATAAAAGTGGGGGCAGAAAGGAGGGGGCTAAGCCTGAGACTCTCGAGTGAAATCTTAATGGAGGACTTAGCTGGGGCATGTAGAGGGGGGTGCTGGGGCGCCAGGGGCGGGGTTTGCAGGGACAGAATGTGGCCCCTCCCCCAAGGGGTGTACCGTGGGCCAAGCCCGGGGAGACACAAGCCGTAGGGTGGGCGCGGGGGAAACGGCCGGGGGGCGGGGCCTCACCGTGGTCAGGCGCGTCTCCTCCAGCTGCTGCAGGCTGCGCACGTGGCTCGCGAGCAGGGGCTGCGCTCGGGGTCCGGCTAGCTCGGCCTCCAGCGCCAGCACCTCTCTCGAGGCGGCGGCGAAGACCTGGGTCACCTCGTGTACCGTGCTCCGGTAGCGCGGGAAGTCGTAGAGCGGGCCGCTGCTCAGGTACTGGCGGTGGCCTCTGCGGCAGGTGGGGGTCCTGAGGCTACGGCCCCGGCTCTCAGGCCCTGCACCCGCATCGACAGCCTGAAAGCCGCCCAAGAAGTGTCCCTCGACCCCAGAGTGTGGAAGGTAACCCGAGACGAGCGCACCCCAGCGCATAAGGAAGGGAGCGATCTGGCCTCCCCGCAAACCCCGCTCCACCTCCGACACTGAGGCGCGCGGGGACCCAATTCCTTCCTCAAAGCTCGCCCAACCCGAGTGGGCTGAGGGCCGAACATTGGGACCCCTCCCCTCCCCTACGCCCACACTCACTCCTCCAGCCGGCGGAAGGCCTGCGCGCGCTCAGCTTGCAGCTGGTGGATGCGCTGCACCAGCGCCCGGATCGGGGCATCTTTCTACGGAGCGGGGAGCATGGCTAGGGCATGACGCTGGCGTCCCCGGGCCTGCACCGCCCGCCCCACTCATATTCCCGCTCGGGCTCGAGCTCACCCAGGGCCACACCAGCTCCTCGCGCTCTGGGACTCCAGGGGCGGCTGTATCACCCGGCACCGCAAGGACAGCGGACTCGGATGCGGCCTCCGCTGTGATCATGACTGCGCAGCTCTGGCCCCGCCCGGGATCAGGTTGCTCCGATGCGCCTGGCGCCCCCTGCAGGCCGGGAGGCCTCGGAACGTAGCCTGTGGTGACCAGCTAGCTAACCTGGACGAAACCCCCGGGAATAATGGGAAGCGAATACTGGAGGGCTTCTCAGGTCTGACACCCTCTACCCAGCCCACCCCGTGTTTATTCCTATCCAGCGCTTGCCTTCTTAAAGTTTTTGATCTTGAATACAAATTTCTATATACAGCAAGGTTTTGTTTCTATACAACTGCCAACACCCGACTTCACTTCCTCACATCCCATTCCCACACAAAGAAATAGAAATCTGGGAGGTGACAGTCATCAGAGGCCACAAGGCTGTGACACGAGTGGGGTCTGAATGCAGGTTCTGACGCTGGAAAGCTCGAGTCGCTGGGACCCAGCCTACAGCAGACTCACTAGCAGGTCCTATGTGAACTGGTTGGAAAAAGAGTGACTCAGTTCTGACTGTGACTCCATGGGACTATACTGTCCATGGAGTTCTCCAGGCCAGAATGGGAGTGGGTACACTTTCCGTTCTCCACGGGATCTTCCCAACCCAGGTCTCCAGCGTTGCAGGTGAATTCTTTACCAGCTGAGCCACGAGGGAAGCCCAAGAATACTGGAGTGGGTAGCCTACTCCTTTTCCAGGGGATCGTCCCGACCCAAATCAAACCAGGGTCTCCTGCACTGCAGGTGGATTCTTTACCAACTGAGCTATCAGGGAAGCTCTGATTGGAAGTGAGCTGAAAAAAATTCCCGAGATGGGAGTCCAGGGCAGGGCAGGGAGATGGTGGTGGTTTCATATTAAAAGGCCTGAGAGCTGGATACACACTGCCTAATTTGAACTTCAGAACCTCCCTCCTCTAGGAGTGGACAAGTGGGTAGACCAGGAAAATGGTGTTCTGGCCTTAGGGAGGAAGGGGCAGCTAACAAGAAATCAAACTCAACTACCTGAGACATGAAGTGACAGCCTTTAACTGGCACTCCAGGTCCCAGATATTCTCAGGCATCACTGTCTAGGCCTGAGTTGTCACCTACATCAAGCCCCAGTCATCCCAAGACAAATAAAAACATGGCCTTGCCAGGGCACTGCAACCCTCACCAGACAGACATCAGTCCTGGGTGGAGCCTGGGAGGCCTAGTGGTCAGGCAAGATGGAGAGGTGTTACACTAGGGGGGTGGTGCTCCATCCTATCCACCCATCCACCCACACCCAAATACCTCCAGGGCCCAGACATGAGGCGCTGTTAAATGTGCCTGACCAGGTCCCACCGGTCACCTGGTGAAGGTCTTTATTTTCCTATTTCAGATGATAAAACCCAAATGGGTGGGCTCACTAGGGCCAGGTCTGAGTCTTGCCTGTGCTGTGGTTATGACAGCTTCTGATGTGAAGGGTAGAGACCATGGTCCAATTTATAGGTAAGACAACTGGAGCTCAGGACCCGGGACCCCAAGGGCTATGAAGAGCTGAGTGACACAAAGTCCCATAGATGTTCACATCTCAGTCACCCCCCCACTGGACAGACCAGCCACAGGGACACCAGTTACTGCTCCAGTCAATGAAAGGGAAACTTTATTGAGGCCCCAGGACCACGGGGCTTGGGCAGGAGGCCACCCTGCAGGCAAAGGAGAAGCACGTGGAAGAGCTTTATTTGACCTTCTTCTTGGGGCGCAGGTTGTTGGTGTGGCCGCACTTCTTCTTGCGGCAGTTGACAGCACGGGGGTGCAGGCGGGCATAACACCTGTGCAAGGACACCAGGGATGCTGAGGGCACATCCGGACCACCCCCAGGGTAGCCCCTGCCCCCACACGTGAGCACATACTTGCGGCAGATCATCTTGTCGCAGTTGTATTTCTGAGCGAGCTGGCGGAGGGAAGGCTCAATGATGCCGCCTCGCAGACGAAGCACCAGGTGCAGGGTGGACTCTACAGGAAATGAAGGGCAGAGACACTGACGGAGCCTAGCCTCACCACCTCAGTCCCACGGGTGGAGAGCAGCCTCCAGGGCCCTCCAGACCACAGCATCAAGTATGATGGGGCTACATCAGAATCCCTTGGGTATGTGCAGATGGGACACGCCACCCCACAGAACCTCCACCTTGTCATGTCACCAGTTCCACACAAAATCGGAGACTGATATAAATATACACCAACAGTGGTATCCATCTCAGTTTCCCCACAGGCAAAGCAATTTCTAAGAGATACAAGGATAACCTTTTATTTTGCTAGGGAAAAAGTGGTCATTTCCTTTACAATACTTATATTAATACACACACATTGGCCTTAAAAGAAAAGTGACTAAGAACATGAAAAACCATGGCCATTTGGAAAACACTGATGGAGATGCTTTTCAGCGATGAAAACAGCACTTTACAGAGCAATACTCCCTAGCACCATCTGATCCCCACCTCAAGAGGACCATCCTCTTCTACAGCTCCCTCCTGGTGACAGACAGACTGTCAGCATTCCATCCCGGGTCCTAGGCCTCGCTGAGGCCCTGTCTAGCCACCCCACCCCCGTACCTTTCTGGATATTGTAGTCTGACAAAGTGCGGCCATCCTCCAGCTGTTTGCCCGCGAAGATCAGACGCTGCTGGTCAGGTGGGATGCCTAAAGAGAGAGGACTTCCATTACTCCATTACAGAGGCTCTTGCAAGCACACTGCTGGCAGCTGCCACCGTGCCCCACCCACCCCCACAAGGCTGTGCCAGGATTACTCCAATCCATCAAAAGGGAAACTGAGGTAGGGAGGGCAAGCTGCCTTCCCAAGATGACACTGGGGAACACTGGCATGGCTGAGATCTATTGAAGCCCAGCACCTGTTGCACACAGGACAGCAGATACCCAGGGCTGAGGGTTCCTACTGGGTGGAGCATTCTCACTCAGCCCAACTCACCCTCCTTGTCTTGGATTTTGGCTTTGACATTCTCAATAGTGTCACTGGGCTCGACCTCAAGGGTGATGGTCTTGCCCGTCAGGGTCTTCACAAAGATCTGCATCTCTGCACCTGCTGGGGAGGGAGGGTTAGCATGGATGAGGGGAGTGGTGATCGCTAAAGGTCTGAGCAGCCCCAGCTCACAGGCTGACCAGGTTTAGTCCCTGCCAGCCCCACGAGTGCCTCGGTCTCAACTGCAGGCCCACCTCAGTGCCTGTGTCCTTCTGCCCCTCTGAGCCTGCACCTTCAACTTTAGGGCACCACCCTGCCAAGCATATTTTCTCCAAGCGTGGTCTGGAGGTCCCACCCTTCCTCTCACCAGCCCCTGCTCTTCCAGAAGCCTGGATGGGAATCTCATCTTAGTAGCAGCCCAGCACGCATACTTTCCTCCCTACAACCCCTTTTCCTCTCCAATACCAAGCCCAGACACCCAAAACTCCGGCTTCCTTCTGGGTTACACCCGAATGCTCAGACCACACTTCCTGCGTTTTATCCAATCCATAAATAACAGCTGCTAACTACGTGCCTGGTACGTGTTTACACAGGTATTGTTTTCATTTTCCAAGTTATGAAAACGGTTGCTACCAGACTTTCTTTACAAACTTAGAAAAAGGAGATAAAAACCTAGCTGAGAGGCTTCATATTTTCGAAGGGACTGGCACAGTTTCCACCACGAGAAAAAATTACAGTTAATGCCCCTTCGCATTAAAATGAATCCTCCCCGAAGGACACAGCTCTCCCCTCAAGGCCTCCTCAGATAGCTGGGGCCGGCGGAGAGGGCAAGCTCCCCTTCCAAATGCCGATTTCCCTCGCGAGGCCCAGTTCGGGACCGGAACCCGGCCCAACGTGCCTTGCTAAGCCATCCCGCAGAACCTGGCCCGCCTACACGGATTCCAGGCCGCCGCCTCCGTTCCCTGGGCTCCCATAGTCCCCCGCACCCTACAAACCAACCCGGCCCACCGCCAACCCGCCAGGCCTCCACCACCAACCTGCTCGGCCGCCTGGGTGAAGAGAAAGAGGGCGGCGGAACCGGAAACCGCCGATTCGCCGCCGAAAGCGTCTGCGCACCAAGCACGCTGCGTGCTTGCGTCACAATCCGCGCCGCGCGTCGTGCCCCGCCCTCGACCCCGCCCCGGCCCCCTGGTGGGTGCACGCGGACGAAGTCTCGGCGGCTGAGTAGAACCTTCGCCCGCTAGCTTCCGGCTGTGAGCCCCACCCATCGGGTCACATAGGAAGACTGCCGTACCTTTCCAGGTGTTTCTGCCCTGTCTCCAAACCTCCTGGAAGACGGCCCGCACATAGCGGGTGCTCCGGAGATATTTAAACAGAGTAGGAGAGACCTTTGTGCTGAAGGAAAGGTATTAAGCCGCAGGTCCAAAGACGCAGGGGTCGAGGCGGGAGGCGGCGCGGGGGCTAGACCCCTGGGAGCCACTGGAGGCTCTCTGGCTGCTGTGCATAAATGGGTATCAGGGCGGGTGCGTACAGGAGCACGGAGAGCAGGTGGGGTTGGTGCATTCACTCAAGGAAATGAGGTGGGACCCAAGGCCTCGTTTCTGGGACCGAAGAAGTTAAAAAGTGCTGGGCGCTAGGAACAAGTGAGGACGAAGTTACCCGTGGATTTGGCAGCGGGCTGTGCTAAATCGCTTCAGTCGTGTCTGACTCCGTCCTTGTAGACTACAGACCCCTCTGTCCATGGGATTTTCCAGGCAAGAATACTGTAGTGGATTGCCATGCTCTCCTCCAAGGGATCTTCCTGACCCAGGGATGGAACCCACGTCTGCACCGTAGGGGGCTTCTTTATAGTGGAGCCATTGCTCAGGGTACCTTCTTACTTCATTGACCGCTTCCCGGCGCCCCCTTATGGACCAGGAAAATGCAGACACTCTGAGGTCTGGGAAGAGACCTTTAATAACTAATGGAAAGTGCTTCAAAGATGAGGGGACTCTGTGACAGTGTCTGATGGGGAATGGGACCCCGTCTAGCTCCCTGAGGAGCCCACTTTGGGGCTGAGATTTAGAGGAATTATTCAGGGAAGTAAGGAAATGTGAGCAGTGGGAAGGCCTCTGTGGTGACAGGAAGTGGGGTCATTATGGTTGTCACCACTGGGGACACCCACCCAAAGCAGCCACCTTTCTTTCTAGGCTGGTGGTGCCTGGAGATCATAACCAGCCTGTTCCACACGCAGCACCTGTCCCTGATTTGGGATGCTGGGCCCAAGGATGGAAGGAAGTCACTGCTGGATGCACCCTCCCCTTTTTAGTAACAGAGTCTCTTTATTGATAACTTCCCAACAGCATCTGTAAACATCGGGTACAAAAATATTCACTTAACTCTGTTCTCCAAGGTTGCTCGGCTTGCTCCACAAAGGCCCTAGGAGAGGCTTGTTAGGCCCTAGAGGTCTACACCTCTGGTCAGAGAAATGGCCCGACCAGGCTTGGGGCTGAGTGGATGGCTAATCTCTGTCTTGAGCCTTCTATAACTGTTTCAGAAACCTCCTTGAGATAATGATTGGAGAAAGGATTCAGTACTTTCACTGGAGGAAGGGGCAAGACCAGAATCAGTAGGCCCAGGGGTAGGCTGGGTGGACTCGGACGTGACGGTGCTTGGCTGTCTTGAGGGGGTTCTGACCAGGGGGCTGGGGCGGGGGGCAGCTGGCTCTGGTCTCTGGGAAGCTTGGAGTGTTGTTCAGAGTAGATCTAAGGCCTGACTCTGGAAAAGCTCCCTGTGCCCAGCCCAACTCCAGATGGACTGGTCATCCCTAGTCTGATAGAGGGATCTACAGAAGAGAGATGTTCTCAGTGACGAAGGAGCAGGAATGAAATATCCCCAGGAATTCTAGGGAGGGAGCCTTGTCCCCTTGGCGAGCCCTAAATGACAGACTAGGGTGGCAAAGCTGAGTATCTCAAGGCAGGGTTCTCTGCTCCCACTTCAGACATCTGGGAAATAACGCTGCTGCCGCCCTGAGACCCCCTGGGAGCTCCTGGGAGCGGGGCTACTCGCCCGGCATCTCCTCGTCATCTGTATGGCTGCGACCGTTGATGGCGGGGGAACTAGGCCGGACATGGGACAGGTCCTCGAAGCCGGGGCTGAGGGAGGGCGAGACGGTGTCGGGACTGGTGTCACACGAGCCTGTGCTCTGTTCTGAGGTGGCAATGGTGGTGGTGGTGCTAGGCGGAATGGGGTCTTCATCTTCGTCCTCCAGGAGAGATGCCTCTGGGATGTCTGGGGGAAGAAGACTCAAGAGTTAGCTGAGTCACCGTCATCATCAGCCACTGTGATGAGGGATTAATTGGGCCCATGACCCCTGACAGCTACCTCCACCCCACAGGACAGGTCTTTGTTCATTTTACAGAGGAGGAAACTGAGGCCTTGGCAGGTGAGAGGCTTCTCTTCAAGGTGAAGTGAGGTAAGGACTCAGGTTCTCTGGGGTCTGGCCTACGTGGGCCCTGGGCGGTAAGCCTGAGCCTGGCTCTGCCCTCTTGACTGTGTCACCTGGGCCTGGCCCCTCACTGCCTGTGCCTCAGCTCCCTGCTCTATAAACTGGGAAATGATGGCATTGCCTTTGTTCCTGTGGTTTCAGCAGCCCTGCGGTAGGGAGCTGTTGGCCCATTCAGCAGACTGGGTAAAATGAGGCTCAGCATGGACAATGCTGTGCTTCCGCTGCCAAGTCACTGCCCCTCTGGGCACAGCCCCCACCTCACAGGTGGCTACGGGTAACAGCCTGCGTCATAGTGGGTACATGACACTCACTGGGCTGAGGACTGTCATCCTTGTCAACATCCCGTTGTTACAACCGCCGAAGGAGATTCTGATCTCAACACCTGCTCTGCAGGTTGCCAAGAAGACCAGGCCAGACCCCTGCCCACGTCTGTCTGGACCCACGACCTACCAGGGCCTGGGCCTGGTGTCAGCCCTTGGGGTACATTCCAGAAGCCGGCCCTGGGCTGAGGGCACTGACATTAAAAGGTACAGAGCCCAGAAGTGGGATGCAGGAGTTCTGGGTGACACTTACGGCTGAAGGCCTCCGGGTGCTGTCTGGCCAGCTTCCCTTTCAGTGTCCTGTGGGGGAAGGGAAGGCACACAGGGCTGAGCCCGGTGAGGAGACAGGCTGGGCCTGGTGCAGGCCAGGACCCTCCCGCTCACTGCTTGTCACACCCTGCTCCCAGGCTGGAGGGGGCACTGGGCGCTCAGCCTGCCCTCCGACCCCCGTGATGGACGGCAGCTACTATCCTGGTGTCGCCCAGCTTCCATGCATCCTTAGTGCTGGGTCTGGGCCCATACCTGTAATGCCTTGTGTCTCACCCTCTTCTACCAGGAGCACCTTCCAGGAAGCTCCCCTTCCCCTCACCTCAAAAGCCATTCCTCTGGGGACTTGTCCCAGCCTGTCTTTTCATCCTGGGGTGAGGACGTCTGCATAGGGGCCAGGAGGGCCTGCCTGTCCACGCCCCAAACACCGGCACTCATTACACTGAAGTTCACAGAGAGGCACCTGGTTCCCTTTTTTAACTGTTGTTTTTTTCTTTGTACCTGAAGTAATGCAGTTCTCTCTGGGCTTCCCTGGTGACTCAGATGGTAAAGAACCCGCCTGCAATGCAGGAGGACCTGGGTCGGGAAGATCCCTTGGAGAAGGGAATGGCTACCTACTCCAGTATCCTTGCCTGGGAAATGCCATGGACAGGAGCCTAGCGGGCTATAGTCCCTGAGGTCGCAAAGAGTCGGACATGACGGAGCAACTGAGATTTCCACTTTTTTCAATGCAATTCTGTTTACAAGGAGTTACAAAAGGTCCCTCAGAATAGTCTCTCACCCTTGACTCTGGTCAGCCAGCACCGTGCCCCAAATCCTCCCCCAAAGTACCAGTGCTGCAGCATCCCTGCCGGGGCAGACACACTTATCTCCTTCCTGAGGGACATCAGGGCTTTCCCTGGTGGCTCAGACGGTAAAGAAGCTACCTGCAACGCAGGAGACTCAGGTTCTATCCCTGGGTCAGGAAGATTCCCTGGAGAAGGAAATGGCAACGCACTCCAGTATTTTGGCCTGGAGAATTCCATGGACAGAGCAGCCTGGCAGGCTACAGTCCATGGTGTTGCAAAGAGTCAAACACAACTTGCTGACTAACACTTTTACCTTCACTGAGTGATCCAGCTACATGTCAACCTTTGGGGTTCCTGCTCTAGCCCCATCCCTGCAACACCATACATGGGTGGGCAGCCTGGTGAGAGGCCCCAGAAAACATGCCCTCTTATGTAGCATCTATCTGGCCTGCTGTGTGACTTCTGCATAGAGCTTGCTCCAACCTGTTGCCCTCAATCTGTGGCACCTACTTTGCCAGCAGACGTGGCTGCTCCTGAAATAGTGGAAACAGCACGGTCGGCCAGAAATGCCGCTATAGCTGGTTCCAGGCCCAGGAGCCCCAGCTGTCAGCAGCAAGTGGTGTGAGCTCTGGGGGTGGGGGTGGGGGGGTGGCTGGGGAATTGGACATCGTCTTTCCCTGTCCTCATGGAAACTGGCTCGAGAAGGACCCACAAAACCGGGGAATCTCATTTTCCTCTTGAGAGAAGACCTGGGTGGAGGCCAAGGCGGACAGGAGGCTAGCCTTTCACTGTCTGCTCTGGCCTACCTTCTGCACGATGGGTCTGGTGCTATGTTGCATGTTCAGAAAGAAATAAAACTTAAGTTCAGAAACGCTAAGGTTTTCAGTCCTTCTCCAATACTAAGTGTGTGCTGAAGCCTTGTAAAACAAACACGCTGAGTCTCCCACCCTGCTATGTGGAGAGGACGGCCCTCGTGGAAGAGAAGGGGAACCCGAGGCGCGGAGGCGGAGGCCGGGGGGGAGCACCCACCTGATCCTGCGGAAGATGCTGTCCAAGTCCCGTTTCATCTCCACCAGGGTCCTTGTGTGGTGCAGGAAGCGCTCGGTCATCTGCTGCAGGCGGGCACTTGACAGGTTGTTGAAGTTGAGCAGCATCTCGTTGGTCTTTTCAAAGCGGTCCAGCCTGGCAGCAGAAAAAGGGCACCGACTCCTCTGCTCAGCCTCCAGCGCCCTGCCAACTGATCCTGCTAGGCCTCTTCCTGCTCCACGCCTCGGTGTACGTCATCCCCGTGTCCTGCGGAGCTCTACCTGGTGTCTGAGACCGCTAGCAAACTCCTATTCAGCTTTCAAAACCCTCCTCAGGGTGCCCTTCTCATGTAGCCTTCACCCTCTCCCTGAAGCAGACTCTTTGGCTCTCCTGCTTCCCCTGGTTCTTTCTCTGGTCCAGTCCTGATACCCTGAGGCCAGGAAGGTTCAAGTCTGATTTTGTATCCTCTCAGCCTGGGAGTTCCCCCAGGGCCAGGTCTGAATCTGACCTTAAGACCCAGGAGGGAGATGGGTGCTGCTGAGACCCAGGCAGATCCAGCACCCTCGTCACAGGACGAGAAAGGTAAGGTATCAGGTCCATGCTGTGCCATAAATGGAATGAAGAACTTTTAGCTTAAAGACACAAAAATAAAGCCCCGGGAGACTGATTCCACCCCAAGATTGTGTCAGAGAGCATGCTGGAATTAGGGGGAAGTGGTGGTGGCTACAGTGCCAAGCCGCAAAGAGGGCAAAGGGCATTCCCAGCCCTTCCAAGTGAGCCCGCATGCACTGCAGAGACAGCCTTGGCTCTGAGACAGGCGCCCAACAGGAAGTGAGCCATGGCCCCCCTAAATCCCACAGCCCCTTCCTTATCCTCCCCCCAACCCAAGTCTCCCCACCCCAGGCCTCAGGACAGGAGCTGCTGCGGCCCCCGCCAAACTGTCCACAGCTGCAAAACTGTCCCAGAGCCCCGCTTCCTGTGCCAAGGCCTCGCCTCCAGGCCAGGAAGGAATTTACTTTGGAGCCAGCCAGAAGATTTGCTCACTTCCTTCATTTTATCACCAGTGTGGGACCAGGGTAGAGGCGGGCAGGGCAAGAATGTTGGCCAGCAAGTGGATTCCTCCCCACGCCGGGGCCCCAGGGCCCTTGGCCTCACTCACATGTTCTTCTGGGCCAGGATGATGGCGCTGACATCGTCCGCGTTCACCATGCTCAGCATGCGGCTACAGAAGACCCGCGAGGCCGAGTCCGGGGGGTCCATCGCTTCCTCCTCTTCCGCTGCCTGAAACAGGCAGGGAGAAAGAATTTTCGGTCTGCATCGAGAAGTCGGAGGCGGGGGGGGGGAACGGATAAGAGGGTCTGGGAACCCCGCAAGCCACATCAAGTGTGTCATGCCACCTAAGCCTCAGCTTTGTCATCCTAGAAATTCAGGAGTGTTTTGAGAATCACTGGAGTTCATATTTGCAACTTGTACCCAAGCACATCAGAATCCCATCACCCCTTCTACCTCCACACCCCCAACTCCCATGTGCCCAAGTCACAGGTAACTTCCTCCTGCATAGACCTGCCACCCACCTCCCACATGCCCCTGCCTTTGCACCTGCTGTCCCCACTGGGAGAATATACATGGCTGTCCCCTCAAATCATCACCCCCTCCAGTGCCTTCTCTCACAAGAGACTCTTTGACAGACTACCCCCACTCTGGTCACTCTCATCACTTCACCTTTTTAAATGGTCTCTTTCTGAAATTATTTTAGTTATCAGGTGACCCATTTGCCAGTCACCCCCACAATGTCAGCTGCAGCAGAACAAAGGCATGTCTTTCTGGCTTGCTGCTTTCTCCAGAGCCAAGTCCAGAACCCAGCTCACAGCAAGGGATTGCCAGAATTTAATTTGCTGAGAGCAAAACAGAAACTTTCAAACTCGGCTCTGAAGCTAGACTTCTATTAGCAATTTAAAGCCAGGAGTCAGACCCAGCAACCCAGATGGCTCTGCAGCTCCCAGCTTCTCTGGCACACAGATTACATCCCAGCAGGTGGGGACTTCTGAGACCCTGCTAGGGCAGGAGGGGCCACGGCTTCAGCACTGACCCTCCTAAGGAGATTCAGGAAAAACCCAGAATCCTGACATAGCTTGCCTCTGGGGTCTGCACATTTAATGGCCAACAGAAAGCCCACTTGCAACTGGTTAAGACTTATGCACAGGATCAGGAAGGGCTTTCAGAGCCCACGTCTACCCTCCTCTTTATTGAGCATCTACTCTATGCTAAACAAGACACCAATTTCAAACACCAGCAACTGTTATCATCCTTATTTATGAATGAGGAAAATGATGCTCAGAGACTGAGATTGGGCCATTGACACACAACCGGTAACCACGGGCCACAACTCAAATGCCCACGGCCCACAGGATCCACAAAAGTGTGACTTGCGTGTTCAGTATCTACCTCTGACAGGACAGCTGCTTCTTACAGTTTCTGATTCCTGCCAGACTTCTGATTCTTTCCAGAAAAAAAAAGAAAAAACCGAAACATGGATTTCTTGTCCCTGTGAAATCACCTCATTTACAAATGTCAGCAACTAATATTTACCCCATAGAGGCCAAGAGTACATTTCTCTTTGTGCTGAATCTGGCTATTGGTCTGCACCCCCCATGTGCCTTCCGGAGATAAACTGTCACACCTGATGAAATATAACTCCCCCCCCCTCCCCTCACCCTCCAGCGCCAATCACCATGCTTACTGAGCTCCTACTCCGTGCCAGGTATGGACACCAACACCCTCCATATTTCCAAAGAAGATCATGTATAAAGGGGACACTTGGGCTCTCAAAGGACAGAGTCGTGTGGTGGGATGCCTGCAACTAGAGCCTGGCAGGCACAGCATTTGGACCTGTGGAAAATGGTTCTGCTTCAAAGCAGGGCTCTTTCCTGTCTCTGGCTCCCAGATGTGAGGGCTGAGGGATTCAAGGCACACTCTCCCACCAGATGCCTCGTGGAGGAAGCCTTCCCCAACTGCTAGTCTGGCCTATATACAGGGTGGAAATGACCCAGCCATAGGCTCTGGTCCTGCTCCAAATATATTTATGGGGAAAACACGCAGAGAGGGAGGCTGTGTGACCTTGGACAAGTCATCTCACCTCCTGTCATCTGCCCACCTCATCTGTCACCCACAAAGTAGGAATAACAAAGAATTTGAATCTCACAATGCTGTTTGTGAGACTGAAACCAACAGTGATAAGAGGCGCTGGGTTCTGGGCAGCGAGCTTCTCCGAGGGCAGCGTGAAGAAATCTAAGGATGGCCTCCCCAGTGCTTCCAAGAATAAGAACAAACACTTGTATAGCACTTCGTTTAATCCCCAATTCCCCCTACAAGGCAGAAACTACCACCTCCGAGGGCAACACAGGGGTGGGCTCCATTGCCCAAGGTCACACACCAGTGCGGGGAGGGGCCGCTACTCCACCCAGGTCTTTTAGCAGAATTTAAATGGACTGCCCAAGCTCAGCAAAACCCGCGAGTGGGGCGGGGCTCCCCAATCCCCTCATGCCCCGCCCTTGTGAAACCGGGAAACTGAGGCCCAAGCAGGCCAACGCCCGGTTTTGGTGACAAGGCACAGCCTGAATACAAGTGGCCCCAACTCTCGCGCCCCGGATCCGAATCCTGCCCACAGCGCCAGACGGGGAATAGGAGGCCTGTGCGCAGGAGGGGTGCCCAGATGTTGCCAGCGGCGCGCCCCACCCCCCGACACCCTGGGGACCGCGCCCAACCCGGCCTGGATCCCCAGAGGCCCCTGCGTCCCCAGCCCCACCCAGAACTCGGCCCGGGCGTCGGAGGCAGCAGCACCTGCACATCTGGCGGCCTTGCTCGCGCTTCCGGGATGGCGCCCGCGCCGCCGTAACGTCACCACGCACCCTGCGTGCGAGCGCGCGCGTGCCGGCGACGTGCCCAGGGCCGACTTGCGTGAGTGGAGGCGTGGCAGGAAGGGGTGGGGCTTACGTGTAGCTTCTATTTGCGGGCTCTTAGCAACAAATAACCAATCAAACAGTCCCTCTCGCGCCGCCGTAGTTTGCATAAGCTGAACTCCGCGGCAGCCCAGAACCCGGAAGGGACGTAGGAATAGTGTAACCTTTTCAATAAAAGGATATAATCAGCGTCCTTCTTAGGAAAATCATGCCTTTTTGTAGTCTCCAAGTTCGTGTTGGAGAAGGAAATGGCAACCCACTTCAGTACTCTTGCCTGGAAAAATCCCATGGACGGAGGAGCGTTGTAGGCTACAGTCCATGGGGTCGCAAATAGTCGGACACGACTGAGCGACTTCACTTTCACTTCAAGTTCGTGTAAACAAACGGCACATGGCGACCCCTCCCCCACCTAGCTGCTTCGCAGTTCTCGCCCTTCCCTTGAATTTGCCAATCGCGCTAGCTTGTGAAACCACGCTAAACAGAGCGGGCTTCCCACTCAGTGTGCTCGCCGGTCACACTTGTTGGTTGTGCATCCTTCTGCAAAAGTAAACTTTGCCTTGCTAATCCATTTTCGGAGCGCGCGGCGCCGGCGGAAGACATTTCCAACAATTTGGGGGCTCGTCTGGGTTCCATGTCACCTGGAGGGGTCGAATGAACGCCCGTCCCCACCCCAGGAGATGCGTCCCACTGTCTCGTTACGGTGGCCTCCAGGGAGGGGAAATCTGCTACCCCTTGGGTTGACAGCGGACTCCGGGTCGGAAGTCCATCGACAACGCAGGGGAGGGGCCCAGGCAGGCACATTGGCGACCTACTCCGTGCAGGGACCAAGGTAAGAAACGTCACGTGCGTGCTAAGTCACTTCAGTCGTGTCCGACTCTGTGCGAGCTTGTGGACTGTGTAGCCCTTCAGACTCCTCTGTCCATGGGGATTCTCCAGGGAAGGATACTGCAGTGGGTTGGTATGCCCTCCAGGGATCCAACCGGAGTCTCTTATGTCTCCTACATTGGCATGTGGGTTCTTTACCACCAGCGCCACCTGGAAAGCCCTAAGAAATGTCACAAGAGGTGACAAACTATTTCCTTGGTGGCCGGGTCATCCCGGAGGCTGTCTTGTGTGCATGGGACCTGTGTGTGGAAGCGAGTGTGGAGTCCTGATCCATAGTTCCGTTAATATCTTTGTTGATTTCATATGGCATAAGGCAGTCTATTCCGACCTAATCCGGGGCTTATACCGACCTGCCAGTAGCTAAGAAGCTAAGAGCAGAAATATCCTCTCTTCTGGGATAATTCTCCCTTGAGGGAAACGGCCAGAGGCAGTCGAAATGACTCGGGAAGAGTGCAAGAAACCTCCTAAGAAAGAAAAGAGGGGTTGAGGCTCTAGTCAAGAGCACACAATCAGACAATAGGGATGGGTAATAAGAGTTTTCTTTAGGCAGGAAGGATTCCGAGGAGAGAAAGACCAACAACGAGATTCCCCCAGACAGTCCCCTAGGATGCACGCTCCAGTATTGAGGAGATAGTCCTAGGATGAAAGGGAAAAAGAAACAACAGATGATAAAGTATTGCTGTTTCTTTTGGACTCAAGAACCTATATTGAAACCATCAGTATTTTGGCCTAAGTTTGGGTCTGATGAAGATTGGATCTGCCAACTGCTTGTACAGTATGTTAATGACAAGAGTCCAGTTGCCCAGGAAGAAATAGCTTATGCTCTTTGTTGGAGAAAGGGGCTGGTGGTTCTATTCCCCTTAAAGATGGAACTAGGTAAAGACAAGGAGAAGGAAAATAGTAACTGGCATCCTCTCGACTATTTGCCTCCTCCTTATAACTCAGGAGGCCTACAGCCTTAACTGCCCCAGGAATAGCCTAAACTGCCACAGAAGAGGAAATAAGAACAGTAGAGAGAGAACTCAAGCTGGTCACCATAGCCTCGGTGCCCTCTCCAGCACTGTATCCCTCCTTTCCTCAGTTGAGGAAGGACATAGAACAATGTCAAAGGGACATTCAAAATTACCCTTCCCTCCTGAAAGAGAGGAACCTTGGGGCCTCTAACCCCTCCAAGAGGGTCCCCTAGGAGGAAGGGGAATTAGATTTGTGAACACCTCCCCCCCTTACCAGCTCTGAGGTTTGAGAATTGAAGAAAGAACTGAAGCCCTTATTAGAGAATCCCCCTGGGGTCGCAAACCAGTTAGATCAATTTTTAGGCCCTCAAATTTTCAAGTGGGCTGAGCTTATATCTATTTTAGGCATTCTGTTTTCCAGAGAGGAAAGATCAATGATTTGGACAGCAGTGATGGCCACTTGGGAAAGGGAACACTTAGCTGGCCCAAATGTCTTAGCAGCTGAAGTAAAAATTCCTAACCAAGAACCACAGTGGAATAATAACAGTCCTGAACATAGGGTCATTCGAGAGATCTCAGGGACCTAA
This sequence comes from Oryx dammah, assembly GCF_014754425.2. Taxonomy (NCBI): domain Eukaryota; kingdom Metazoa; phylum Chordata; class Mammalia; order Artiodactyla; family Bovidae; genus Oryx; species Oryx dammah. Next base: position 102,894,802 of record NW_024070189.1, on the reverse strand, counting down.
TTATAAAAGGGATCAGAGAGTTCCCTGATTCCAAAACATTACAAGTCCTTTGACATACAGCGAGGAAAAGATGGAGAGCCAGCCGAATAGGTTGAAAGGCCAAATAAGAAAATACTCTGGATCGAATTTAGATGATCCTCTTGGCCAACGTATGTTAATGTTCGTTTTGTAACCAATAGTTGGCCATATATGTCTAAGAAATTCCAGAAATTAGACAATTGGAAAGATAAACGTTTAGAAGGATTATTAAGAGAAGCCCAGAAGGTATATGTATGGAGGGATGAAGAAAACCGGAAACAGTAAACTAAGATTATGCTTAGCACCATAGGACAGGCCACTCAGGGAAGAGGTGGCCCCAGGAATCGAAAACAAAGGCCACCTCTAGGAAGATTTAATGGAAGAGGGACCCAGGGGCTGTTAAGGGGAAATCAAGTGCTACAGATGTGGGAAGGAGGGACATTTCAAGAGGGATGCCTTTGTCCTCAGTCAAGGAAAAAAGAAAAAGTGATACCTCTCATGACCTTTGATGAGGAATGGGGGTGGTCAGGAGCTCTTTTACATTGAAGGATACTACCAACAGCTCTTGATAAATTTAGAGGTAGGACCTGAGAAAGAGGAGGTCACCTTCCTGATCGACTCTGGAGTGGCAACGTTCCTCTCTGACATGTCACCCTCCTTACCTACCTCTGTCCAATGAGCATTTGTTAGTCTCAAGAGTAAAAGGGGAAGGTTTCAATGTTCCTGTCTTTAAAGAGACTTAAGTATAAGACTAGGCAGACTCAGACAGAATTCTCTTTGTGCCCAAGGTGGGGACTAATTTAGTCCTAATGACTAAACTAGGAATCAGTTCAGTACAGTCGCTCAGTCGTGTCCGCCTCTTTGTGACCCCATGGTCTGCATCACGCCAGGCTTCCCTGTCCATCACCAACTCCCGGAGCTTGCTCAAACTCGTGTCCATTGAGTCGGTGATGCCATCCAACCATCTTGTCCTCTGTCACGCTCTTCTCCCGCCTTCAGTCTTTTCCAGCATTGGGGTCTTTTCCAAGGAGTCATTTCTGCGCATCAGGTGTCAGTATTGGAGTTTCAGCTTCAGCATCAGTCCTTCCAATGAATATTCAGGACTGACTTCCTTTAGGATTGACTGGTTTGATCTCCTTGCAGTCCAAGGGACTCGCGAGAGTCTTCTCCAACACCACAGTTCAATTATTTGGTGCTCAGCTTTATTTAAAGTCCAACTCTCACATCCACACATGACTACTGGAAAAACCATAGCTTTGACTAGACAGATCTTTGTTGGCAAAGTAATGTCTCTGCTTTTTAATATGCTGTTGGTTGGTCATAGGTTGGTCATAGCTTTTCTTCCAAGGAGAAAGCATCTTTTAATTTCATGGCTGCAGTCACCATCTGCAGTGATTTTGAAGCCCCCCCCCCAAAATAAAGTCTGTCAGTGTTTCCCAACTATTTGTCATGAAGTGATGGGACCAGATGCCATGATCTTAGTTTTCTGAATGCTGAGTTTTAAGCCAACTTTTTCACTCTCCTCTTTCACTTTCATCAAGAGGCTCTTTAGTTCTCCTTCGCTTTCTGCCATAAAGGAATCGTGTTAACAATCACTCACAAGAAAATTCGAGTCTCACTTAACTTTCTATCTGCTCAGGAGGAAAAGAAGATTCTCCATGACATCTGGACCAGGGAAGAAAACCACAGGGGACTGAATATTCCCCCAATTCACATTGAGCTTAAGGATAAAAGGGAAACAGAAGACAATATCCTACACCCCCGGAAGGGAGATTCAGATTAGAACCTGTTGTAGAAGGCCTGCTCTGTGACGGCCTCCTTGAACCGTGCATGTCCCCATTCAATACTCCAATACTACAAGTAAGAAAACCTGACGGACCCTATAGATTATTTCAGGATTTGAGGGTAGAAAACCAAGAACTACTCTGAAGTGGACACCCGGTGGTTCCCAGCCCTTATACACTCCTCAGCAAAATATCTCATAATCATCAGTGGTTTAGTGTTGCAGACCTGAAAGATGCCTTTTGGCATCTTTAGCTGAAGACAGTAGAGACCTATTTGCCTTTGAATGGGAAGATCCTCAGACTGGAAGGGAGCAACAGTACCACTGGAGAGACTTTCCCTAAGGATTTACCGAGTCACCCAAGTTATTTGGGCAAGTCCTCGAACAGGTACTAGAAAAATCTGAGGTACCTCCTTCACTTAAGACTCCTTCAATATGAAGGGGATGCGAAAACAAGGAAGGGGTCACCAGTACTAACACAGACTTACTTAATTTTCTAGGACAGCAGGGCCTGAGGGTCTCCAACACCAGATTACAGTTTGTTGAAAAAGAAGTCAAGTATTTGGGACATTTGATCAGTGAAGGAAAATGGAGACGGCCTGAAACGAATCTCAGGGAATACCAGTGTGCCCCTTCCAAGCACAAAAAGGGAACTCAGGAAATTCTTAGGATTGATTGGGTACTGTAGGTTATGGATAGATTCCTATACGCTCAAAACCAAAGACCTATATCTCAATCTCCTGGAGGAAAAAGCTGGCCCTCTCCTCTGGAGTCCTGAGCAAATACAGTAAATAGATACCCTCAAACAAGCCTTGATCACTGCCCCTACGCTGGTGCTGCCTTCATTAGAAAAAGCTTTCTGTCTATATGTTAATGTAGATAAGGGACTGCCTAGGAGTCTTGGCCCAGGAACACAGAGGTGAGAGACAACCGGTGGTGAATTTGTCTAGGTTACTCGACTCAGCAACCAGGGGTCGGCCTAAATGTATTCGATCAGTAGCAGCAATGGCGATGTTAACTGAGCAAAGTAGAAAATGGACATTTGGTGGGGCAGTGATTGTCCGCACACCACATCAGGGCAGGGCAGTTCTCCATCGGAAGGTAGGAAGGTGGCTAACTGATTCCAGGATACGGAAGTATGAAGCTACCCTATTAGAAAGAGACGATCTAGTCCTCACTACCGACAGCTGTCTAAACCCAGCCGAATTCTTGACCAGAGCTGAAACACGGGGTCCTGTGGAACATCACTGTACAGGTCTCACAGATGACCAGACTAAAGTTCGACCTGACCTCAAGGAAACTCCTTTTTCCACCAGGCTTCAGCTCTCTATAGATGGCTCCTCCCAGTGCTGGAAGGGAAAACACACAATGGGCACTCTATTATAGATGGGGAGCGATCCGCAGTTATCGAATCAGAAAGATTACCCGACAGTTGGTCTGCCTGGATATGTGAGTTATTCGCCCTTATCCAAGCCTTAAAATTCCTAAAAGGGACCATCTACACAGACTCTCAATATGGCTTTGCAGTGGTACATACCTTCAGAAAGATTTGCACCGAATATGGCCTTATTAATAGCAAGGGATGGGAACTAGTTCATAAAGAGTTAATCACCCAGGTGCTGGAAAGCTTAATGTTACCTGAGGGAGTAGCAGTAGCATATATACCTGGACACCATAGGGGCTATTCTATGGAGACACAGAGAAACTGGCAGATGGGGTTGCTAAGGAGACGGCCCTCAGGTCAGAGGTCCCGAATCTCCATCTTAACCCTGTCCAGCCTCCTCCTTCCATCGCCCCGGTTTTCAAACCCCAAGAAGAAGAACAATTGGCCAAGCTGGGAGCCTCTATAACCTCTGAAGGGAAATGGCTTCTACCTGACGGAAAAGAGATGTTCTCAAAACTGATTATGAGAGAACTGTTAACTCAAGTTACATAGAGGAAGTCATTGGGACCCACACGCCCTGTGTGACTCTGCCTTAAGACAGGTGAAGGAAAGTTGTATAACTTGCAGAAAGGTAAATAAACTAGTGTTAAAAAAACAGCCCTCGGTGGGGGAAATCCTGAGTCTGAGGCCATTTCAGAGTATCCAAGTCGACTATACGGAGGATGCCTCAAGTTGGTCACCTCAGGTGCCTCTTAGTAATAGTAGACCATTTAACTAATGGGGTTGAAGCCATCCCGTTGTCAACTGCCGTGGTTAGCAACGTAACTAAGATACTATTAGAGGTCATAATTCCCTGGTTTGGATTAATTGAGAACATAGATTCAAATAATGGAAAGTCATTTTATTTCTACTCCTGTTAAGGAGTACAAAAAGTCTGGGGATAAAATGGGAATAACTTCCTAAGGAAAGGTAGAAAGGACAAACCAGACACTAAAGAAACAAATAACTAAATTAATGTTGGAATCCGAACTTCCCGGGACCAAGTGCCTCCCAGTTGCTCTTCTCAGAATCAGAACTGCCCCTTGTAAGGATACTTGATGATCCCGGTATGAGATGCTGTACGGGTTACCATATTTGGGTCAAACAAACTGCTGACCTGTAAACCATGGAAACTAAAGATCAATTTCTGAGAAACTATATACTTGGCCTCTCCTCTACTCTGTCTTCTCTTAGGTTGGCAGGGCCTGTTGACTCAGGATCCACCCCTTGGATTTCTGGTGCATCTTTTTCGGCCTGGTGATCATATCCTGATAAAGACCTGGAAGGAAGACAGACTTGAACCACCCTGGGAAGGACCTTACCAGATGCTGCTCACGACTGAAACAGCTGTTCGCACTGCAGAGAAAGGCTGGACTCAAGTCAAAGGGACTGAATCCCCTAATCAAGAGGAACAATGGTCCATGGTCCAACATCCTGATCCTACACAGCTGACTTTGAAAAGACTTTAATACCCATCTTGGTCATTCTGTATACCAAGATGCAGATTGTTGGGGGCAGCCCTTACCTGGTCAACTTAATTATTAATGTGACCATGAGCAGGGATCCCCTAACTGTGAAATCTGATGTTTGCCAGGTCTTACCTTGTGATGACCTACACAGCTATCTGTAGAACATAAGTACCTTTGTCCTGAACCAGTATGGGGCATGTCAGGAAATGATCCACACCAACTCCCCTGCTCTAGTTGGGCCAAAGTATGGTGGATTACCCAGTATGGGGGTTACACGGCTGAGCCACATAAAGCAGCTCCCACCCTAGCAGAACTAAAAGATAGATTATCCCTGACAAGGAGGGGTCCCTGGAGATGATTGTGGGAATGTACAACATAACCCACTCCTATTAATGATAAAACCAGGGAAAACCAGTCCATCTCTTGAGCATTGGTAGGGACTGTGCTGTGCTTAGTTGCTCAGTCCTGTCTGACTCTTTGCAACCCCATGGACTATAGCCTACCAGGCTCCTCTGTTCATGGGGATTCTCCAGGTAAGAGTACTGTAGTGGGTTGCCATGCCCTCCTCCAGGGGATCTTCACAACCCAGGGATTGCAGGCAGATTCTTTACTGTCTGAGCCAGCAGGGAAGCCCTGGTATGGACTAGGGGCAGACGTATCTGAGAGATCCACTGGGAAGATTAGCTATTAAACTTGTTAAAAATTACCTCCTAATTAGTGCCACAGATGCAAAACTTCTGAACCAATTCAACCCCCAGTTCCCAGTGACCCTACTAAGGTCACCAGGGTAGAGGTGAAGGATTTACACCAAACCATAGAGATCGAGACTGGATATGGGAAAACAAATGCCTGGCTGGAATGGATTAAATATTCTGTCCAAGCTTTAAACAAGAGCAGTTGTTACACTTTCGCGGCAGGTAAGCCGGAAGCCCAGGTTGGTACTATTCCCACTTGAATGGACTTCAGACCCTATGGGTGTGGGATGCCTGATATCTCTCTTTCAGGACAATACAGTTTGGGGCAATAAATCCTGCAGGACCTTGTCACTGTTGTTCCCGACTGAAAGGTTCCAGTAGGCCCCCAAAGACTGTCAGACCCCCATTCCATGACGCTAATTACACCTCGTGCCTCTCTCTGTGGGGGAGCAGTTAGCATTCTCGGGCAATTGTACAATGGGTGCAGAGAAAGCCAGTCCTTTGAGGCAGCAATCCATCTGCATTGTCGTTGGCCCAGATGGATGTCTGGCGGTACTGTGGAGAATCACTGCTTGGGATTCTTCGGCTGACTGGAGTGGAACTTGTACTTTAGTTCAGTTGGCTGTCCCTTTCACTCTGGCATTTCTACCCCCTGACTCAACCCCTGTACAAACCAGACATAGAAGCAAGAGAGATGTCACCAGCTGTGGTGGGTCATTTGATACACGTGTTTACATTGACTCAATTAGAGTTCCCAGGGGTGCCCCTAATGAATTCAAGGCTAGAAACCAGATATCGGAGTTTGAATCAATGTTATTCTAGTGGTCCACCCTCGGTGAAAACGTGGATTGGATAAACTACATTGATTATAACCAGCAGAGTTTTGTCAGCTATACTAGAGACACTGTCAAGGGACTAGCGGAACAATTAGACTCAACCAGTAAGATGACCACCTGGGAGAACCGACTGCCTTAGACATGATCCTGGCAGAAAAAGGGGGAGCATGTGCTATGAGAGGAGGTCGGTGTTGTATTTCCATACCCAACACCACCACCCCTGATGGCACAATAACAAGAGCCCTGCAAGGTCTGACCACTGGCTAATAACTTGGCAAAAAACTCAGGGAAAATGACCCTTTCTCCAGTCTGATGGAACAATGGTTGGGGGGGGGGCAAATGGAAAGGTATAATAATGATATCTGCCTGACCTCCCGAATCACTGTGTTTGAAGGAATGGCCCTAATAGGATATTGTATAATCCCTTGTATTAGAGGTCTTCTGTTAAGATCAATAGAGACTGCCCTTCCTAAACAGTTTGCAGAAGTCCTATCAGAACAATCTCTTACTATTAGATACATCAGAACATGGAGCCATCTCATGCTAACTGAATTTGAAAGAGTAAGAATGTATCATAAAAGAGGGGAAACTTGTAGGGATAATGTAATCTTTTCTATCAAAGAATTATCTTAGCTTCCTTCTTAGGAAACCCAGGCCATTTTGTAATCTCTAAGTCCTGTGCCTGAAGAATGATGGATGGAGGTTCGTGACATTGTACAGGAGGTGGTGATCAAAACCATCCCTAAGAAGAAGAAATGCAAAAAGGCAAAATCGTTGTCTGAGGAGGCCTTACAAATAGCTGAGAAAAGAAGAGAAGCAAAAGGCAAAGTAGAAAAGGAAAGATATACCCAGATAAATGCAGAGTCCCAAAGAATAGCAAGGAGAGATAAGAAAGCCTTCCTCAGTGATCAATGCAAAGAAATAGAGGAAAACAATAGAATGGGAAAAACTAGAGATCTCATCGAGAAAATTAGAGATACTAAGGGAACATTTCATGCAAAGATGGGCACAATAAAGGACATAAATGGTATGGACCTAACAGAAGCAGAAGATATTAAGAGGAGGTGGCAAGAATACACAGAACTATACAAAAAAAAGATCTTAATGACCCAGATAACCACGATGGTGTGATCATTCACCTAGAGCCAGACATCCTGGAGTGCTAAGTCAAGTGGGCCTTAGGAAGCATCACTGCAAACAAAGCTCGTGGGGGTGATGGAATTCCAGCTGAGCTATTTCAAATCCTAAAAGATGATGCTGTGAAAGTGCTCCACTCAATATGTCAGCAAATTTGGAATACTCAGCAGTGGCCATAGGACTGGAAAAGGTCAGTTTTCATTCCAATCCCAAAGAAAGGCAATGCCAAAGAATGCTCAAACTACTGCACAATTGCACTCATCTCACACACTAGCAAAGTAATGCTCAAAATGCTCCAAGCCAGGCTTCAACAGTACGTGACCTGAGAACTTCCAGATGTTCAAGCTGGTTTTAGAAAAGGCAGAGGAACCAAAGATCAAATTGGCTACATCCGCTGGATCATAGAAAAAGCAAGAGAATTCCAGAAAAGCATCTACTTCTGCTTCATCAACTACACTAAAGCCTTTGACTGTGTGGATCACAATAAACTGTGGAAAACTCTTAGAGATGGGAATACCAGACCACCTTATCTGCCTCCTGAGAAACATGTATTCAGGTCAAGAAGCAACAGTTAGAACCAGACATGGAACAACAGACTGGTTCCAAATCGGGAAAGATGTATGTCAAGGCTGTATATTGTTACTCTGCTTATTTAACTTATATGCAGAGTACATATGCAAAATGCTGGGCTGGATGAAGCACAAGATGGAATAAAGATTGCCAGAAGAAACATCAAAAACTCCAGATATGCAGATGACACCACCCTTATGGCAGAAAGAGAACTAAAGAGCCACTGGTTTTGTTGGAATACCTATGATTATGGACTTCTTTAATATTTTCTCATGATTAGACTGAAGTTGAGCCATTTGGGCAAGAACCCCACAAAAGTGACATAGCATCCTTCCCAATGCATCCTGTATCTGGAGGCACTGGGATGTTGCTCTGTCTCACTGTTGGTGATGTTGACTTCAATTACTTACTTAAGGCAGTATCTTCTTGTTTCTCAACTGTCAAGTAACTATTTTTTGCAATTAATAAGTGTCCTATGGGGGGATACTTAAGAGACTGTATGAACACCCTTGGCTTTTTAGTTCTGTTTTTTGTTGTTGTTTAGTTTTTAACATATTTTTTGCCTTTTAGTTTTAGCACTGATCCATCGCTCCTGGCAGCAGTAATTATTACTATGGTTGTTTGCATAAAGGTGCCTTTTAATGTAATTCTATTGTAAACAAGTGCTGTCTATTCTTCTCAATTATGTATTTATTCAAGTATTTATATCACCATGAAGTCATGAGTAGTTATTCTGTGCCTTATAATTAATTTCTATATTATTTATTTTGCTTCCCCTTTAAGTTAGCTCCTGTGTCCTTTTAATATGTTTCAGTGTTTCTGTGAGTAATTCTTACTTTTGGCACCACAAGATTTTCTGTGCTTACTTTGGAAAATCCCTGCTATCAGTCTTTTCTCCAAGGAGCCTGGTTCCTTTTCTTGGAGAATGGTATTTAGACACCAAGATCTAGGTACTGGGTGTGCTCACTGCTATGCAGATATTATTGCTTAGAAACTCTCTCATCAGTCACAGTTAGGAAATACATGTATGTCTAAAACCCTTGCATACACACATCTATTTTTAGTTCTATTATCTGTCCCCTTGTGTCTATACCAAAAATCATGATTTATACTGAGATAGGATGCATTCTTAAGTTAGATAACCCAAGTTAAACACATAAACAAAGTAGAGCAAATAGAAATTGCTAGATAAGTGTTGTTGTTTAGTCACTAAGTGGTGTCTGATTCTTTTGTGACCCCCACGGATTGTAGCCCACCAAGCCCCTCTGTCCTGGAATTTCCCAGGCAAGGATACTAGAGTGAGTTGCCCTTTCCTTCTCCAGGGGATCTTCTCAACCCAGGGATCAAACCCATGTCTCCTGCATTGGCAGGTGGATTCTTTACTCTGAGCCACAGGGAAGTCCTAGATTAAGTGTTAGCAAGTATCATTAGTTATTGAGGTCTTATCACGTGTATGCTCTGTATTAAATGTCTAATTTTTCTGGGTATCAATTTGTTAACTGTGAGTCTGAGTAACACAGCATCTGTCTCTTATGTTGCTAAGAGCTTGAGAGATACACACATGTCCTTGGGCGCAGGGAAGACTCTTTGAGAGCCCTAGAACCGGACATATCTGAGTTAAAATTCCAGCTGTCACATCCTAGCTGACTGTCCTTCAGCAAGTGGCTTAACCTCATGAATCCTTCAGGATTAATTCTTTATAACACTTGGCCCATTGTAAGCCCTTGATAAACTGAGGGTTATCTGTGGGTAAACTGTATTATTACTCCCATGTTCTCCTGCCTTCATTCATTGAAAAGTTAATGCTGGTGAGGATTCTTATGCATTCTTATAGTTCAACCAACAATTTAAAAAATTATTCAGTAAACTCTAGCCACCCTTTCAGGGTTTGGCCTGTATTCTGAGGATCCAGAAAATACTCAGTCCCTGCCTAGCCTTGGATAGTGAAGCAGAGTCCAACACAGACACTCCCAACCCTCCAGGAAACAATGCTTGGCTAGAGGGAGGAGACTCAAAGCTGGAGGAACCTGAAGAATTGGGTATGAATTTTCAAGGCCAGGAAGCAGGTACATCTGAATGGAGTTTTTTGTTTGTTTCTTTGTTTTTAAGAAATGGCAGCTTTGGGACTTCCCTGTGGTTCTGTGGCTAAGACTCTGGGCTCCCAATGCAGGGGGTCTGGGTTAGATCCCTGGTCAGAGAACTAGATTCTGCATGCTGCAACTAAGACCCAGCATAGCCAAATAAATATTAAAAAAAAAAAGAAATAGCAGCTTTAATGTGCACATTTTGTTCAGAATAAGAACAAAAAGGAGGCAGACTCTTCAGGAATCTTCCCCTAATTTCCTAGCTGGCGTCTCAAAAAGCCCATTTCCAAGCATCTTTGTGGCATAGATCTTGGGGGTTGGAGAGGTCAGTATGCAGGTTCTCCAGATGCAGGGGCCCATATAGGGGACACTGGTGGTCCAAGATGGTGAGCCCTGCCTCCAAGCGTGTGCTCACTGCTGTGTCCCATAGAGAGCCTGGTGGCCAGAGCAGCTCTGCCAGGTCTCAGCTGCAGTGCATGGAATCTTCAATCTTCGGTGCAGCATGCAAAATCTTAGATGCAGCATGTAGAATCTTAGTTGCGGGCGTGCAAACTCTTAGTTGTGGCACGTGGGATTTAGTTCCTCAACCAGGGATTGAACCCAGGCCCCCTGTGTTCGGAATGTGGAGTCTTAGCCACTGGACCACCTGGGAAGTTCCTTGGATGGAGTTTTGAGGTAGGATTAGGAGTTTTCTGGGTGCTGACAATCATTCAGGGCTGAAGGGATCACAGGAACAAAGACAGGATGGTGTGAAAGCATGCAGTGTAGATTGGATCTGTTACAAATGTTGGAACTTCATGAGTCAGACAGCAGCCAGTGCTGAGAAGAGTCTGGGTGATGGCTGCTGGGAAAAGTAGAACCGTGACTCTGTCTTCAGGCTGTAGCAGAAGAGGCCCAGACTGCAGAAACTTTTCAGTAGGGCTCTTGGGCGTTGGTGGAGGCCAGGAAACATTTACAAGGGTCCTGGAAGGGGTGGGAGCTGCACATTGAAGCTAAAAGGGACTTGCCTGGCTCCAAATGTTCTGTGCACAGTGGAGTAGAGACAAGAAAATATTTTCCTCTTTTGTGTATTTGAGAGAGAGGGTGGGAAGGGGTGGGAATGCTCAGTCAGCTCAGCGATGGTGACACTGGTTGTGGGGGAAGCCTAAGGCTGGGGACAGGAAACCTTTCTCTTTCAGTTTTATTTCCTGCACAGCACTCACCAAATTAGATATTTATCTACATTATTGTTTGTGCAATATCCAGCTGCCTGGCTGGAAGAGAAGTTCAGTGGGTAAAAAAGACCTGGCCCATCTTATCCTTCATTAATCCGTGCCTCAGTTTCCCTCTCTGTAAAAATGAGGATAATAAAGAGTCTTACCAAAACATTCACATCCAACCCTAAAGAAGACGAGAGAGAAAAATTAGGTGGCAAAAAACACATAAAAAGGCAGATTTCAGTCTAAATATGTCTATAATTACATTAAATGTAAACAAACCAAATGCCCTAGTTAAAAGGCAAAGATGGGGAGACCAAATCAAAAAGCAAAACCCAGTTCTTTGCTGCTTACAAGAGGCACATGAATAACACAAGGATACATAAAGGTGGAAGGTAAAAGGTAGATGAGAATGGAGCATTTAAAACATGCACCAATGGAGAAGAGGTGTGTGATTTTTATATCAAAGTCTACTCTAAGGCAAGAAGCATAAAGAAGGGCATATCATAATAATAAAAGGCTCAGTTCACTGGGAGAATATGACAATTGCAGCTCTATACACAGCCAATGACGTGGCTTCCAAATATCAGAGTATTTGGCTCACAAGGCTGATGTGAGGATTGAAGTGAAAGTGAAGTCGCCCAGTCTTGTCCAACTCTTTGCAACCCCATGGACTGTAGCCTGCCAGACTCCTCCATCCATGGGATTTTCCAGGCAAGAATGCTGGAGTGGGTTGCCATTTCCTGAGGATTAAGTACACATAAAGTGTTTGCCTACATCTGTGACACCTGTCAGTCACTATTACCATAATTGTTGATGTTATTACTTTATATTTGTTCATTTTAATTGTTTTTGTCTTATTGTTGTTTACTACAGTTCCTTCTGCCCCTATAACAGGGGTGGGACAGGTTGGGTAAATGACTCCATTATGCAGATGAAACAGATTCAGAGATAAGCAGAGATTAGTCCAAGTCCCTCAGAACCAAGAGTGGCCCAAGGTTTATTTGATATTCATTCCCAGGCAATTTCACATAATCTTACTATCTTACCACCTCTTCTGGCTGGCCAGCCTTCCTTCCTTCCACAATGATTTCCCTGAATACCTCTCCCTGTTTTGTGCCAGGCACTATCACTATGTAGGTCTCAGGACTAAGACGATGAGAAACAATATATTCTTCCTAGATTTGGCAGTGGTTTAGTTACTAAGTGGTGTCTGACTCTTGCGACACCATAGACTGTAGCCTGCCAGGCTCCTCTGTCCATGGGATTCTCTAGGCAAGAGTACTGGAGTGGGTTGCCATTTCCTCCTCCAGGGGATCTTCCTGACCCAGGAATCGAACCTGGGTCTCCTGCCTTGCAGGCAGATTCTTTACTGACTGAGCTATCACTATGTAGGTCTCAGGACTAAAACAATGAGAAACAACATACTCTTCCCAGATTTGGAGGGTCTTCCAGTCTACTGGGAGAGGCAGAAGTCAACTGACGGCACAGACAGAAGTAAATCACCGATGAAGTATACCAAGACTGCACCAATCAAAACACCTAGTCTTGCCTTGGGGAGGTCAGGGAGAGCTTCCAATAGGAGGTGACCTCAGAGTGGCTATCTGACAAATTATCTCCAAAAGCGATTTACCTCCCACAATGTTAGCTACCTCCAAAAGCCAGCGTTTCATTTATTCATTAATTCAGTTACTCATTCATCTATTTAACTCCCATAGACCCTAAGCATCATTCAAGGAGGTGGTAAGGATAAAACAGGCAAAATTCTTTCCAGAATGGAGCAGAGTTAGGGGAAGCCAAAGAATTAGCAAGATCATTTTGGAAGGGGGTAACTGCCAGGAAGAAAAAAAAATAGAGTGAAGGAGGAGTAAGTGCCCCCCTCCCTTTCAAAACACGAGCCATGAAAACCCTTCTAATCAAAGCTGCCACCTTCTCCTTGGGGCCATGGGCACCTTATCATACTCCAGCAGGGGAAGAAGGGAGGCGGGATTCCTCCCAGTGGCCCTGCTCTTTCAGCAGTTAACCTAGCCATTATTGAGTTCCTCCAGTTTGCACCAGGCAACCTTCCCGGGATTAGACCACGTTGCGCCGGGGGTGGGGTGGGGGTGGGGTACCAAGGTTCCGTGTGCCCTTGGGCACGTCGCTTTCCTCGGAGCCTGTGATCTACAGAAGTAACTAGGGATTCATGGTGGGTTATCCAGCAGTCTCAGAACTGCCCTGACCCGCAAACCTGAGTTCCTTAAGAAAGTACCATTTAATGCTGTCCTCCCAACATCCCTCAAGGTGAGAGTGCGTCGATAGAGGTGTTTATCCCCATTTCGCAGATGAGCCGAATGTCAGACAAGCGGTTAGTTTGACCAGGCTGCGCGGTGCAGACCTGTGAACTGATTAGGATCTACAGCACCCGCACCCTTACCCCGGCTCCCGCCCCCGCCCTCTCCCCCGCCCCCGCCCCCGGTCGGGGGGTGGCGCGGCGGCCTCTGCCCCTTTAAGAACGCCCCGCTGATACAAGCAGGAAGGGGGCGGTGCCTGTACCGGAGACGGATGTGCGCGCACACCAATGGACGCTGTAGTCACTGCGGCGGCGTCCAATGGGTGCGCTGAGGGCGGGGCTGGGCGCCAGAGCCTGGTTCCCGAGGCGCGGCGGCCGCGGCTGGGGGCGGGGAGGGGGGCGCAGGACCCCAGGCTGGGGTCCCGGAGCCGGAGGCACGTGTCCCGGGGCGCCAGCGGGGCCGCGTCGGCCCGAAGCACTGCCCGGGCCTGGGCTAGTCCGGGGCCCGGCGCGGCGGGGGCTGCGACTGCTAGGCGGGGTGAAGGGCCGCGCGGGAGGCGAGCTGGGGGGCGCGGGGGGATCGGAGTGCCCGAGGGGGTGCTACCTGGTGGGGGCGACCAGGAGTGGGGGCCACGGAGGGTCAAGAGCAGCGGGTGGGGGCGCTGCCGGCTGAGTCGTGCAGGGCCAGGGGTGCCCGAGGGTTGCGGGGGGTCGGGAGCCCCAGACTGGTGGCGTCAAATAGGCGTGGGGCGTTGGGGACTTGGGTGGGAGGTTGAAGGAGGGCCAGGCCGGGGCAGGGGGCGTCTGGAGAGCCTAGGGTGTTATGGGATTGGGAAGGGGGCGTCTGGGGAGATCAAAGTGTTCAGGGGCGACAGACCAGCTGCGGGGGAAGCTGGCCCGGGCTGGGGGCGGTGGTTGGGGTTGGGGGAGGGCTATTTATGCGAGCGCAGGGGATTGTGGGGGTTGGGGCTGGGAGGGTCTCAGAAAATGGGACCCGAGCCCGGAAGGAGCAGGCAGGTGAGAGTTAGGGAGGAGATGCTGTGGGCTATAATGACGGCTTTACCACCTCCATAGCTCGGGGCCTAGGGGAGGGAGTCAGTTCTTGATGGTCCAGGGAAGAAGCCGTGGGGGTCTCGACCACTTCTGTAAGGGGGAGGCTACTTCGAAGGTGGTCAGAAGGCCTGAGGAGAGAAGGGGCTCCTAGGGAATGGTTTGGGACACGGTCCCTGGTGTTGGGGGGTGGTATTAGATTCAGGAAGGTAATGCGAAGGAATGCCTTGGGGTTTCTGGGAGGCTCCCCTTAGGAGATGGGACAACTGAAGGTGGGGAGCCCTGGTAAAGATTCACTTTATTTTTCTCTTGGGCTCTAAAAATAGCCTCCCCAAGATCTCAGGGGTTGTCCCCCAGAAAAAAATCCCAGCACCCACTCTGGGCCGATTAAGCCCCAGGTTCCAAATCCTGCATCCTGTGGTTGCCTTGCTCTGTGACCTTGGGCAAATGGCTTTGCCACTCTGGGCCTCAATTTCCTTTTCTACAAGGGGATGTTCTCTACTTCCCAGGGTGTTTATAAAGATTAAATAATAATTAACTCTAATAATAGCTACTGCTGTTTGAACCTGATGCCAGGGTTTGGTGAGTGGGTTGTTAAGTCCTTGGAACAAACCAGGATTGTTACTCTACCCACTGTACAGATGAGGAAACTAAGGCCTGGAGCCCCTGAGTCACACAGCAAGTGATGGGCACTGTGGGGAATGGAGGCAGAGGAGATTTGAGGGGTGTGATGGGATTCTTACCCCATCCATTCCCCCCACCAGGGCCAGTTCCCATCCCCAGCAGCATGGCATCCTGTGCTGAGCCCTCTGCTGCAGACCCTGAGCCCACTGCTCCGCCGCCTGCTGGGGTCCCACCACTTGAGGACTTCGAGGTGCTGGATGGGGTGGAAGACGCTGAGGGCGAGGAGGAGGAAGAAGAGGAGGACCTGAGTGAGCTGCCGCCACTTGAGGATGTGGGGCAGCCCCCACTGGAGGAGGCCGAGCAGCCCGGGGCCCTGGCCCGAGAGTTCCTGGCTGCCATGGAGCCCGAGCCTGAGCCTGCCCCGGCCCCCGACGAGTGGCTGGACATCCTGGGTAAGGAGCAGGGGTGGCTCGGGTTGACCCATGGCGCCCAGACAGCTCAGGTTTGGGGGTGACCTTGGCCTAGGCCTTCTCCTCTCCTGAGCCTCGTTTCCCCATCTCTGTCGTGAAGGAGATTGGAAGTAAAACGTGGTAACCACGGTGATCACTAGCCACAGGCAATTGCTTGAGACACTTCATGTTTATGAGCCCTTTTCTTGTCTCTCTCTCTGTCACACACACACACACACACATACACGTATGACTTGCTTTCTTAGAGCTGCTTACAGGACTCAGAGACGCTGAATCACCTGCTCAGAGCCACACAGAGCTCTCAACCCCCATTCCTTTTCTTGGCATTTGTCTGACCAGTGCCTGACCCATGCCCCCCAAAACTGTGTTCTAAGGTCAAATAGATCTGTGGAACATCCCATTCATAGTCTTCATTAGTGTGCTCAGTGTTGAGAAAAGTCCTGGAAGGGAGAAACTAGGAGAACCCATAAGTGCTGCACCCTCCACTATACACTCCATCACAGCAACTCTGGAAAATAAACATAGTACTACTAGTTCTGACACCTAGAACACTCAGTAACGCTAACGTCCACACAAATGATAGCACATCACTAGTAAGTAGTATCAAATGATATAGACACTGGTAAAACCAAGTTGGTACTGATTTCACCTCCACTGCAGATACAGACTTTACTATGCCTAAAAAAAAACAAACACCAGGTGATGTTTACTAAGCGGTGGTTCTGTGCCAGGCCTGTGCATCCTCTAATTTTATCCTCACAGCAACCTTGTGCTGTAATTCCTGTCATATCCCTGTTTGACAGTTAGGGAAACAGGCTCAGAGAGGTGAAGGCACTTGTCCAAGGTTGCACAGGCCCCTTGGTTCTGTTAAAGTTTGGGAAGTTCTCTACTGACAGGAAGGACTGCCCTGCTCCCTCTGTGAGCATGAAGATGGCTCTGTTTGTTTATATTTGAGCCAGCCACTCTCTGAGGCCAGAATTCAGGCTGCTAGACAAGGAAACTGAGGCCTTGAGAGAAGCTGTGATTTACCCAGAGTTTCCCCGGGCAAGAGACAACGCCTGGTTGAGATCCTACCAACGTATCCACTGTTAGTGTCCAGAAGCCTCAAGACACAAGATCCCTTGGCATCCACTAGATAAATGATTCTGAAACTGGATGCAGGAGCAGGTATAAGTTGGGGAGCCCTGCAGGAATTTGGAACACTCTAGAATATTCCACAATATGAATAGATCTCCCTGCCCATTATCTTTAGACTAGGGTCTACTCCGACTCATGGCAGTGTTTTCCATACCTGGGGACTTATAGAATACAGGTACTTCTTGTACACTGGGTGGCTGCAGATGACGTCAGTCTCTTGTGCCCCGTAGGTATAAGCCCTCTATCACCCCAGCAGTTGTAATGGGATGACTGTGGGTGTCTTCATTGTGGGGCTCCTTGAGTGGGTTTGTGAGGGCCTGGGGCCTTGTGCCTGGTCCTCAGTAGGTGTTGGCTGTGGCCATTTGGCCATCCCTAAAATTGTTTGGGGTATGGGGAGGAACATAGTGGTCTCCTTGGTGGCTGGAGGGGGGAACTAGGGGTTACTTTTGCTTTTAGGTCTTTCCGTGTGATGTGGTGCTTTAGTCCGGACACACTCTTGGCATCACAGGTACTCTACTAACCAAGCAAGCTACTCTCTGGTGTCACCAGGAGAAGCCCCAGCCACCCCATTTCATGGATGGGTAAACTGAGATCCAGATGTCTCAGGGCTGAGATTGGAACCAAAGGAGAGGGGACAGGGCAGCGGGCCAGAGTCTCTTATCTGGACATCCTGGCTGCTTTGACTGTGATGGGCAGGAGGGCTTTTCTCAGCCCTTTGCCCTCACTAAGACGAGATGTTTTTCTTCTTCTCCTCTTCTTTTGGCCGCTTGTGGGATCTCAGTTCCCTGATGAGGGATTGCACCTGGGTCCCAGCAATGAAAGTGCAGACTCCTAACCACTAGGCCACCAGGGAACTCCATTTTCTTTTAAAAAATTATTTTTAATTTAACAATTAACTAGGTTTATGTTTATACTGAAGTTTTCCTTTTAATTAGTTTGTTTCTGGCTGTGCTGGGTCTTCGCTGCTGCTCTGGCTTCACTCCGGTTTTGGCGAGCAGGGGCTCCTCTGCAGTTTCAGTACATGGGCTTCTCATTGCTCTGGCTCCTCTTGTTGCTGAGCGCAGGCTTCGGTAGTTGCGGCTCCTGGGCTCTAGAGCACAGGCTCAATAGTTGTGGTGTACGGGCTCACTTGCTTGGTGGCCTGTGGGATCTTCCCAGATCAGGGATTGAGCCCGTATTTCCTGCATTGGCAGGTGGATTCTTTACCACTGAGCCACCAGGGAAGCCTCATTTATTTATTCTTAATTTTTGGCTGTGCTCGATCTTCACTGCTGTGCACAGATTATTCTTTGTCATGGAGTGTGAGCTGCTCTAGCTGAGGGTAGCTGGCTCAGCAGGGGCAGTCCACGGGCTTCGTTGCCCTGCAGCATGTGGGATCTTAGCTCCCCAACCAGGGATCAAACCCTGCATTGGAAGGTGGATTCTTAACCACTGGACCTACAGGGATGTCCCCCCTCTTTTGATTTTCTTAAGATAACAGACCAGCCAGCATTCACTGAGCCCATCCCAGAGCCAGTATTGTCAGTCCCCAAATCAATACTTTCATGCCCACTGTCCAGCCAGGGACACTGGGGCCCAGAGGCACGGGGTCACCTGCCCAGTCAGTGGGAGAGGGGCCACTGAAAACTCCGCTTGTGCCCTGGTGCTGTGCCACCCCCAGGAGAGGCAGAGCTGCCGGTGAGGGGAGCGTTTGCTCAGGGGGCAGCCACTCATCTGAGCCGCTCGGTGACAGGCTGTTTGTTCCCTCTCCTTGGCAGGGAATGGGCTGTTGAGGAAGAAGACGCTGGTTCCAGGCCCACCAGGCTCCAGCCGCCCAACCAAGGGCCAGGTGGTCACTGTGCGGCTGCAGACGTCGCTGGAGAATGGCACGCGAGTACAGGAGGAGCCGGAGCTGGTGTTCACCCTGGGTGACTGTGACGTCATCCAGGTGAGAAGAGGGGCGGGGCGGGGGTGAGGTTCGGGGACGTGCTGGTGGTGGTGGGGTGTGCAGGCCCCGCTGTGCTGCTGCTCGACCCACTCCACCGGCTCTGCTCCCCCCACCCTCCCAGGCCCTGGATCTCAGTGTCCCGCTCATGGACGTCGGGGAGACGGCGATGGTCACTGCTGACTCCAAGTACTGCTATGGCCCCCAGGGCAGGTGAGAACCTGCTGCTTACAGGGGTCCCTGTGGGGAGGCAGGAGTGGGTGGGACAGGTGGTTCCCCCATCTCATCCCATCTGCCTGCACGCTTTATAGAAGAGGAATCTGAGGCTCAGCGAGGGGAACTCCTGCTCCAGGTCACGGAGCTCAAGGGGAGCAAGAGTTAACTTCCCTTGTGTTTTACTGAGGAGGGGGTGACAGCCCTTTCCTGCCCGCTCCTGAGCCATCCCAGTGTGCCTGGGGGTTCAGTCACGGTGGCCGCTGGGTCTGAGTGCTATCCCCACCCCATCCCCCAGCAGGAGCCCATACATCCCCCCGCACGCGGCGCTGTGCCTGGAGGTGACTCTGAAGACTGCTGTGGATGGGCCTGACCTGGAGATGCTCACGGGGCAGGAGCGTGTGGCTCTGGCCAACCGGAAGCGGGAGTGTGGCAATGCTCACTATCAGCGGGCCGACTTCGTGCTGGCTGCCAACTCCTACGACCTCGCCATCAAGGCCATCACTTCCAGTGCCAAAGGTGACCGCCAGGTCAAATCCCAGCACCTCCCTGCAGAGCCATCCCCTCTAGTGCTAGAAACTTCAAGCCACAGAGGGCCCCAGATTCAAAATGTTCTAGAAAATTCTAGAATCTGGGTAGATGTTCAGCTATGCCTAGCCTATAGTTATCACTGGTGGTGGAAGCTTAGTCACTAAGTTGTGGCCAACTCTTTAGCGACCCCATAGACTGTGGCCCACCAGGCTCCTCTGTCCATGGAATTTCCTAGGCAAGAATACTGGAATGGGTTGCCATTTCCTTCTCCAGGGGATCTTCCCGAACCAGGGATCAAACCTGTGTTTCCTGCTTGGCAGGCAGATTCTTAGCACTGAGCCACCTGGGTGATTAAGCCTCCTTAGGTCAGGACTTGTATCCCAGGTCAGTGGAATGTTTTGTAGTGCAGATAGACGTTTAAAATGTGGTTGACTGCAGACATTGTCGATCCACGTGTCCCGTGATCAGGCCCTTGTTCACTTAGGCTCCGTTTTGTAGACTCCTTGGGAGTGCCCTGAGGATGGTGCTGGTCTTGGCCTGTGTTAGGATGGGGAAGCTGAGGCCAGAGAGGCCTGAGTCCCTTCAAGGAGTAGGTGGTAGAGGTCCCACAGCACTGGGAGCTTGGAAGTTCCCTGCCTCCTGTCACTGGGACACTCAGAGACCCTCCCCCGAGTCTCCTCCACCACCAGGTGTGGAGGGTGGGCCTGGCCTGGGTCACGTGGTCCCTCTGCAACTGGATGGCTGGGGGGAGGGCTGGAGGCATGGTCACAGCAGCTGTGGCTGCGTGCTGTCCCCCTCAGTGGACATGACATTCGAGGAGGAGGAGCAGCTCCTGCAGCTGAAGGTGAAGTGTCTGAACAACCTGGCGGCCTCGCAGCTGAAGCTGGATCACTACCGCGCAGCGCTGCGCTCCTGCAGCCTCGTGCTGGAGCACCAGCCTGACAACATCAAGGCTCTCTTCCGCAAGGGCAAGGTGAGCTGCAGCTCGCAGGCTCCCAGTGGGCAGGCTGGCTCCCCATCCCAGGGCAGTGAGGCTGGTCTCCCACCCCAGACTTGAGAAGGGTGTGAGCATCAGCCAACCAAGCTCCCCAGGGTACAGATGGGAAAACTGAGGTTCAAATTGGTGCAGGGGTGTGGCTTGGGTCACAGCAGTTCCTTGACTGAAGCCATGTTTGACTTCCCTGGCACTGCCACCTGGCCCATCCATAATTGTTCCCCGAATATAACCCTTTTGTGACTGCCATTTCCCTCAGTAAAAGCTGGGTTCTTCTCGTGGACTTCAAGGCTGTAAGCCATCTGGTCTTTCCCCCTGCCATCACCTTCCAGTCTACTGTTGGTTGTTACCGGGGCTAGGTCTGCTGCTACCCCAGTGCCTTTGCTTGGGCTGTCCACACCCTGTTTACTCCCCTGAGTCCTTCCCTCATCTCCTTCAAGCCTTTGCTGTGATGTCACCTCCTCAGGAAGGCCTCCCTACAACCCCCTGCCCTGCCTTCCTGTTTCCCATGTCACTGTCAGCATGGGCAGGCGTCATGCCTCTCGTCCATTTCCCTTCCCAGAAGGTGGGGATTTTGTATGTTGTATGTGTGCATGCTAAGTCGCTTCAGTTGTGTTCGACCTTTTGCGACCCTATGGACTATACCCACCAGGCTCCCCTGTCCTTGGGATTCTCCAGGCAAAAGAATACTGGAGTGGGTTGCCGTGCCCGCCTCCAGGGGATCTTCCTGACCTAGGAATTGAACCTGCGTCTCCCGTGGCTCCTGCACTGCGGTGCATTCTTTACCACTGAGCCACCTGGGAAGCCCTTTGTATGTCTCATTCACTGCTACATCTCTAGCACTGCAAATAGAGCCAGACACACAGTAGGTGCTGAGTAAATGTAGGTGGAGCATGGTGGGGAGCTTGGCCTGAGTGGACCTGACCTGAGTTGCTTTTGTCCCTGTCTCTGTTTATCTTCACTCTGCTGTGAGAGGGGGTGCATTTTTAGCAGTGAACTGAGGAAACTAAGGCATAAGCAAATGCTGGGTCACTTAGTGTATTTGTCAGAGACCTGGAGAAGGAAATGGCAACCCACTTCAGCATTCTTGCCTCGAAAATCCCGCGGACGGAGGAGCCTAGTAGGCTACAGTCCATGGGGTTGCAAAGAGTCGGACATGACTGAGCGACTTCACTTTTACTGAGCAGGCTAGCCAGTGTTTTTTAAAGTACTTTCTGGGTATAGAAACGTGAGGAGAGAAAAGATGCTGACCCTGTTTTTCAGGGTTTAAAAGAATCCTCTTGGGGGAAATGAGACTGTCTGTTCTTGTAGGCTCATACCTGTTTGGGTCTGCTGGTCAAAGGTGATGGAAACCCACTCAGATTCAAGCAGAAGGAATCAATGGCTTGTGGAATTGCCGAGTTTCAGGCCTAGCTGGCTTCAGTCACAGCTGGATCCAGGTGTTCAGCAGTGTTGTGGAGATACCTGTGTCTGCCTGCTGTGTTCATTTCTCAGGCACACTCCTCTCTCAAGATGCTCCCTCCTGCTCTGCCAAAAGGGCCAGGCCTCCATCCTTTCCGCTAAGCAACTGGCCTCCCAGTGCTCCCAGCATAGTTCCGGCTGGATCTCATTGGCTGGCTTGAGTCACACGCCTGGCTCTGAACCATTCAGTGTGGCCAAAGCTTTGGCAGCTTCCGGTTGGCTTCTCGAGTCGGCCAAGGTGGTGAAGGAGGAGGAGAGAGAGTGCCTGGGCCACTTGCACACGGTGAAACCAGCGTTCATGGGGAAGGGCACCGAGCCTGGCGCGCCACACAGGTAGTTGAGGGCTCCGGGGAGCAGTGTAGGGGTGACCGGAGCCCTGGGCCAGTTGCTGGAGATGGACTTGGAACTAGTCAGATGGCCGGGAGCCTGGCAGAGCTGGGTCTCTTGAAGGAGAATGTGGCCCAGCTTGGGTCCAAGTGATGACTCCCCACTTCCTCCTGCAGGTGCTGGCCCAGCAAGGCGAGTATAGTGAGGCCATCCCCATCTTGAGAGCAGCCCTGAAGCTGGAACCTTCCAACAAGGTGAGCAGAATGGGGGCACCCTGAGACTTGCCATGCTGACCTGTCGGGAAGTTCCTCTTGTGGTCTGCCCCTTATCTTTCTTGCTGTGGCTCTCCCCTATAGAGTTTCTCTCTGGGCAGTAGCAGGGGGTACGTGACTGAAGGGCCCCAACCTGCCTGCTGAGACCCTTTTTGACCCCTGCAGAGGCAATCTGGGCTCTCACCCCAGCAGGGGTTCCAGAGGTCAAGGGCACTGCCAGCCTGGCCAGTGCCAGTGTTTTCAGCTTCCTTCCTAGAATATTTCTTCTTGGAAACCTTCCTCTGGCCACCCTTGCCCCACCTCATCTTCTGGCTTCCTCGGAGGACGCAGACAGCACCCCCAACTTTGCTAATGCCTGGCGAGTAGCAGACAGCTCCCATGGCTCAGTGGTTCCAGCCCCAGTGAGCCCCTGGGCCCCAGGAAGGCAGGCTGCTAGCAACAGTGGTTGGCTTCTGCTCTCACAGACGATCCACGCAGAGCTCTCGAAGCTGGTGAAGAAGCACGCGGCCCAGAGGAGCACGGAGACCGCCCTGTACCGGAAGATGCTGGGCAACCCCAGCCGGCTGCCTGCCAAGTGTCCTGGCAAGGGTGCCTGGGTGAGCAGGGGCAGGCAGGCACAGGGAAGCTCCCAGAGGAGGGCTGTGTGCAGGGTACACCATGCAGAGGGAGTTTCTTCATTTTGCAACATCAGTGTCTTCCTGAACTGGGTCATGCTGGGGACATGGACACAGAGAGTCCCCAGCACTGCGTGATCAGAGCCAGAGCAGAAGATACAACACAATCAGGAGGGCTCGGGCAGAGGAGTGCTGGCTCCCTTCAGAGGGGACGGGGAGGTGTACCAGAGGAGGGGGGACTTGGCTTGAGTTTTGATGCAGCTGTAGGAGTTTTCCAAGAGGTAGGCAAGGCATCTTCAGGCCGTGGTTTCCTGGGAGGCCCGTTGGGACCGTAGTTGTTAGCTGAGGTGCAAGCCATCTGTCTTGACCACTGTCTAGCCTTCTTCTCCCTCTCCTTTATCCACAGTCCATCCCATGGAAGTGGCTGTTTGGGGCAACTGCTGTCGCCTTGGGGGGCGTGGCTCTCTCTGTGGTCATTGCTGCCAGGAACTGACCGCCCAGGTGGCCACCATCCCCTCCACTCACCGTGGACCCCCACCCTGTGCTCCCTAACTCCCCCAGGCTCCCTGTCCACTGCCCTAACTGGCCTAGCCCCCTCCTCTGGGGCGGGGGCAGTGAGGTTTGGGGGTCACGTGGCCCCACGAGCAGGAGGGACTGAGCCCTATTGGAGGAAAGTGAGGCAGGGCCCGGACCCCACATCCAGCCCGGAGCAAGGGGGGCCTCATTGCTCCAGACCCAATTCCCACCCCACCCCCGGGGTGAGGTCCCAGCAGGGATCAGTCCCAGTGTCCTCTTCCCAATAGGCCTGGGGGCAGCCCTCCCCCTGCCCAGCCCCTTTCCAACCTCCAGCCCCTCCTGCCCTGCCTGCTGCCCTCTGTCCAGGCCCCCTCCGCCCACACACAGTGAAATAAAAGCCTCCCACCCCGCTCCCTGCTCATTCTGGAACTTTCTTTTAACGTCACTTGGGGCTGAGCCGGAGGCCTTTTGTGCCACGTCCAGGGTCACAGAGGACGGTGGATGTGGCCAAGCCAGGACTAGAGGGGGTTTGTCTGCTCTCAGGCCACAGCAGACCCTCTGTGCTGAGTGGGAAACAGACCTGGCCTAGTGGGGCCTTGTGCTCAGGGTGCCTGATCAGACTCGGTGGGAGTTCACCGCGAGGTGTGCTCCTTACCCCACCTCTCAGTTCTGTCGCCTCATCTGCAGCGGGGGACCCTGATGGGACCTCTGGCTGTGCAGCAAGCAGACAGACCCGTATCTGGGCAGCAGCATAGCCGGTGTAAAGGCCCTGGAGCAGGATGGAACCTGGTATGTTCAAAGGTGATAAAGGTGGGTGCTCAGCAGAGCTGGATGCTGCAGGGTCTCTGGGGAGGGGTGGGGTTGATTCCAGGAGCTGTGTCCCATCTCCTTTTCCTGACAACCCAGGGCTATAGGAGCTTCTCCTCAAAACGCTGCCCACCGTCCCAACCAGGATAGCCAAAGCCAGTGTTTGGCACCTTTATCAACCTGAGTTCCTTCTTGCTGTTTTAGCCAGCATCCAGGAAAGGAGATCTCTGAGGTAGACCACACAAGTGTTTGGCTCATGCCCACCCCCTTACTAGTGCTTCCCAGGTGGCGCTAGTGGGAAATACCCACCTGCCAGTGCAGGAGGTGTGAAAGAAGCAGCTTGATCCCTGGGTTCAGAAGATTCTCTGGAGGAGGAAATGGTAACCCACTCAAGTACTCTTGCTTAGAGGACCCCATGGACAGGAGCCCGGCGGGCTACAGGCCATAGGATCGCAGAGTTGGACGTGACTGCAGCAACTTAGCGCACACCCCCTTACAGTCCAGGAGGAGAAGTCACCCAGCAGAAGGTGGCCGTCAGGCCTTGAAACTTGATCTTTGCCCTGCTTGCTCCAGGCCCTCTAGGGGCCACTTGGATTACTCTTAGGGCACATCTGGCGGTAGCTTGGAACTGATCCTACTCTGCACCACTCAATCCCCTTAGGTTTCTACCTTGGCCGCTGATGGGAACGGGGTTCCGTGGCAGGTGCTGGGGTGGGGGCCGTGGGTTGGCCAGACCTAGGAGGCTTGCATCTCAGGCAGGATGCCCCCTCTCTGCTCGGTCTGTGTGGTTTCAGGCTGGGAAGCTGGCCCGATGGGCTGTGGGCTGGCTGGGGCGACTTTCTGGCCTGGCTGTGAGGGCCGTCACTGCTGTCTCTCCTGAGCACCGGCCATGCAGCACTGGCGTCCGTCCACCGTGGGCCCGCAGCAGCCTTGTTCTGTGCCCGTTTCATCATCATATACTCTGGGGACAAGGCTCTTGTCAGGTGTGTCGTGAATATATCTCCCACTTTGTGTCTCACTTTTCATTTTCCTATCATTCATTCATTTGGCTGTACCACGTCTTAGGCGCAGCATGTAGGGTCTCTTCCTTGTGGGATGCTAACTGTTGGTTGTGGCATGTGGGATCTAGTTCCCTGACCAGGGATTGAACCTGGGTCCCCTGCACTGGGAGCATGGCAGTTTTTAACCACTGGGCCCCCCAGGGAAGAAGTTCCTCACTTTTCATTTTCTGTTCATTCAAAGAACAGACTTTTAAAATTTAATGCAGTCTAATTTGTCATCTTTCCCCCTTCATTCTACATGCTTTTTGTCAAAACTTGCTGAGCCGTTTGTAGAGATTTTCTGGTTTTTTTTAAACCTCTTATGGCTTTAACTTTTATATTGAGATCCAGGAGCCACTTTGAGTTAACTTTTCTAAGTGGTGTGAGGTTGGGGTTGAAGTTCACATTTTTCCAAATAACCATCCAGTTGGGTTCCCAGTGGTGCAGTTAGTAAAGAATCTGCCTGCCAATGCAGGAGATGCAAGAGATACCGGTTTGATCCTTGGGTGGGGAAAATCCCTGGAGTAGGAAATGGCAACCCATTCCAGTATTCTTGCCTGGAAAATACAGGGCAGAGGAGCCTGGCAGCTACAGTCTATGGGGTCACAAAGAGCTGGGCACAACTGAACACGCACGCATGTGTCCAGCTGTTGCAGAAACATCTGTGGGGAAGACTTTGTTTCCCCTAGTGAGTTACTATGATAGCTTTGTCAAATAGCAACTGAGGAACTTCCCTTGTGGTCCAGTGGCTAAGACCCTGCATTCCCAATGCAGGGGCCCAAGTTCTATACCTGGTCAGGGAACTAGATCCCACAAGCTGCAACTGAGAGTTTGCATACCACAACTAAAGATTCTGCATGCTGCAACTAAGACTGGAGCAGCCAAGTAAGTAAATATTAGAAAAAGGAAAAGCAACTGACCACACCTGTGAATCTTTTCTGACTCTGCTCCATGCTGAGGGTTTCTGTGTCCGCTTGGCAGGTTTCACGTGTCCTGAAGACTAGCATTTTAGTGATGATGGAGTCAGGCTGGTTGTGCTTCCTTCCTTTGCCCCTCTTCTTCATGGTTGCTCTGGTTGTGCCCATTCTTAGCCGAGCAGATGAAAGCTCAGAGTGGAGACAGATCCTGCCCAGGGTCCCACTACCTGGAACTAACAGGCAGGATTTGGCCCAGGTCAGCCTGCCTCCAGAGTCCAGGCAGCTGTTGCTGCATCTTACTGCAGGTTAAGGCCAAGAGGTGAGAAAAGCCTTGAATGCCAGGGCCAGGTGGGGACTTAAGTGTATCCATCCACTGGGTCATTCCATCCTCAGTGGTGTGAACAGGATGGCGGTAGGGAGCCAGAGGGGCAATGAGGTTACCCTAAGGACACAGGAGGCCTGTGGGGGATGTCAGACTGTGCTTGCTCCCGATTCAGGCACAGTATGTGCAAAGGTGTGCTGGCTGGACAGCGTGTGCTGTGTTCAGAGATGGGATGGGTGGATTTTCTTATCAAAATGTATACCAGTGCCTTCTGTGTACCATGTCTTGAGTGATGACTCAGCCTAGCCCTTGCCCTCAAGGGGTGCGACTTGCAGTGGGCCATGAATTGGAAGTGAACACGGAAGAATGAGCTTTGTGTGTGAAAGCTCACGTCTCCTGAGCACTTCAACAGGGTGACCTTTGCACGCCTCCATCTCACATCTTCCCTAAAGGACAACTTGAGTGCTGGCTGGGGTTACCCAGTGTAGCATCATCAGTGTCTTTGAATGCCTGTTCTCTATTTCTCCTCCTGGTAGAGCTCACCTTTACTCCTTACCACACAGATGGAGCTTGTGCCCCACCAGCCTTCAGGGGTGGATCTGCAACTCAGGCCTGACCAATCAGAGCAGTCCACTGGCCTGGCCACAGTGACTGGCTCCTGGGCGATCATGTGACTCACAGTGACCCAATCAAGGCCTTCCCTGGTACCTCCGCTGGAGCCATGAGGGCTCTTAAAACCCCATCTGTAGAGCAGTAAAGAAGAAACTGAAGGCGTGGGTTGTGCAAACCCTGCACAACAAACCCTGCACATTTAAAGGACTGGCCCTTGATTTGGCACCTGAGAGGTCACTTCTAGACTCTTGGAATGTCCTGACTGACAAGAGTATCAGTTTACCTGAGGCCATGGGCCATGCCAAATAGTCCACAATAACAGTATGATTTAGGGTGGGAGGGACTTCCCTGATGGTTCAGTGGTTAAGACATCGCATTTCCAATCCGAAAGACACAGGTTCACTTCCTGGTCAGGGAACTAAGATCTCACATGCCATCTGCCCCCTGCCCCCCACCCCCCAAAAGAGAGAAAAATAGGGTAGGGGCTTTTGGTCACATGGTATCAGCTCAGTCTCTGGATGGGTGATCAGCCATATCTACATAACTGACGCCTCCTCCTCCACAAAAACCCTGGACAAGGCTTGAGTGTGCTTCCCTGGATGGCGGTATACTGTGTGTCGTGACGATCGTTGCTGGGAAAATTAAGTGCTGTCTGCAACCAGAAGCTTGTGCCTGGTTTCTCTTGGCTTCTGCCTTCTGCATCCTTTTCCTTTGCTGATCCTAGACTGTATCCATTCACTGTGAATTAACACAGCCGTGAATATAAGAGCCTTTCTGAGTTCTGTGTGTCCTAGTGAATTACCAAACCTGACTGGTCCTAGGGATTCCTGACAGCAGGTGTCTTTGGCCTCATCCTGAGAAGAGACGTGAGTCTCCCTATTGCACAAATAAGCCCTGAGGCCCCGAAGGTGGACTTGCTGGCTCTGAGGTGGCCAGCTAAGAGAGCAGTGGAGCAGACTGCTTGCTGGCCACCCCACCATGCAGAGGGGCCAGCTCCAAACAGAGTTCTCAGGGATATTCATGTTCCTTCTGTTGCAAAACTGTTTGCTTCAAAATCCCCAAGGTCCATTTGCTCTGACCTAGCAACTCAACTTTCAGGAAGCTGTGGGACAGATGTGCAGCAATGCGTCTCTAAGGGCTGTGTGTTGCAGAAATTTTAAGGCGTTCCTGAGATTTCTTATCCTGCATCATCCCTGGATGGGGAATACAGTGTATCTCGGTTCCATGATTGTGCTGTCACTGGGCACGGTTGACCTTAAGATATGGGGATAATCTGGGTAGGCCCGACCCTGCTGGCTATAGAAGAGGAAGTCAGAGGGATTCAACACAAGGGAGGTTTCTATTACTGAGATGGAGGGGGCCACATGGCCAGTGCCTGAGATTGCCCCCCAGTGACAGCAAGGAAGTAGGGACCTCAGTCTTACAACCACCAAAAAATGAGTTCTACCAACAAGCTGAAGGAGCTCAGACACAGAGCCTTCTTCAGGTGAGATTTTGGGTGAGGACATAGCCCACCCAACATCTTGACTACAGCCTCATGGGCCCCTGAACAGAGAACTAGTTAAAACATACCAGACTTAGCACTCAGAAACTGTGAAATAACTGCTCCTTTTATTAAGCCACTTTGTTATGCCATCATAGGCAGCAATAGCTAACTAATATATATGTTAGCAGTTGCCAGCTAATGAATAGTGGGGTTCATCCCAGTGTGGCTTAAAATTCCATGAATTGCAAACAGCATAAATGTCTAAAGGAAAGGGATTATGTAGATTAAACTCTTGTAAAACCATTAATAATGATCCTCATGATAATGGCATCTTCTTTGGCCTAGGCCTAGGCCCTTGGGTAAATGCTGTTATTATACCTATTTTATGGATGAGCAAAGTGAGGAAAAGAGAGGGCAAGACACATCCCAGGTCCCATAGGGTGAGGGTCAGGCCAGGGGCACTGTTCCCATCACAGAACTAGAACATTTTCAATGGGCTTGCTACGTGGACTGTATGTTGAGAGACCACCCCAAGGCAGTCAACTGGCTTCCAGTTTTTTGGGTGACCTAGTTCTTAGAGGCTTTGGAGCGCATGCCAATGCCTGATGATTCCCTCCATTATTGTTTCCAGGGTCCTCTTGGGAGCCACTGGGGCATTCAGTGTGAAATGGAGAAATAATTGTTGCCAAGCAGCACAGCCCATAGTTGCAGTGTTCTTAATTCTTTTTAACTTCTCTAAGCCCTCAGTTTCCCATCTGGCAAATGGGACCAAACCACAGTATCCACCCCAAAAGGCAGTTGTGAGTGTCACTGAAAACAGAGCCTGGTGCATTTTAAGCACTCGTCGTGGGGTGGTTGTTATTAATGCTGTTGTCTGTTTCTCAGCTGAAACCACTTTCAGCTCCAGGAGGGGAAGTGCCTTTCCTAATGGCACACACAAGCTGGTCAGCACTCAGAGCTGGCTCCTCCCATGTTTCACTCTGTTCAGCAGTCTGGCTGGCTGTCCCCTCTCCATCCTCTAACTCCAGACCACCTGCTTCTCGGTTGCCCTTCCTGCCTATATGTGGCCCTTCTAGGGGCAGTGCAGCCCTAGCCTGCTCCCATATTTACCTGGCCTAGCCTCCAGATTAGCAGTTGGGCACAGCAGTGGGCAAACTTGTCAGCATGTCTGATCAGTGATGATGGAAAAAATTCTGGAAATGAACAATGGTGATGGTTGTACAACAATGTGAATTACACTTAATGACACGGAATTGTATATTTTATAATTATATATTTTAAAATTATGAACTGATCCCAGATGAAGGGTGGAGGATCCCATAACTTCGGCCCTGAATTCAGACAGGCTGGAGTTGGAATCCCTGTAGCAGTATACAGAAGAACTATACATAAAAGATCTTCATGACCCAGATAACCACAATAATGTGATCACTCACCTAGAGCCAGACATCCTGGAATGTGAAGTCAAGTGGGCCTTAGGAAGCATGACCACAAACAAAGCTAGTGGAGGTGATGGAATTCCAGTTGAGCTATTTCAAATCCTAAAAGATGATGCTGTGAAAGTGCTCCACTCAATATGCCAGCAAATTTGGAATACTCAGCAGTGGCCATAGGACCGGAAAATGTTGCTTCTCATTCCAATCCCAAAGAAAGGCAATGCCAAAGAATGTTCAAACTACCACACAAATGCACTAATCTCACATGCTAGCAAAGTAATGCTCAAAATTCTCCAAGCCAGGATTTAACAGTACGTGACTTGAGAACTTCCAGATGTTCAAGCTGGATTTAGAAAGGGCAGAGGAATCAGAGAGCAAATTGCCAACATCCATTGGATCATCAAAAAAGCAAGAAAGTTCCAGAAAAACATCTAATTTTGTTTTATTGACTATGCCAAAGATTTTGACTGTGTGGATCACAATAAACTGTGGGAAATTCTTCAAGAGATGGGAATACCAGACCACCTGACCTCCCTCTTGAGACATCTGTATGCAGGTCAGGAAGCAACAGTTAGAACTGGACATGGAACAACAGACTGGTTCCAAATAGGGAAAGGAGTACATCAAGGCTGCATATTGTCACCCTGCTGATTTAACTTATATGCAGAGTACATATGCGAAATGCTGGGTTGGATGAAGCACACGCTGGAATCAAGATTGCCAGGAGAAATATCAATAACATCAGATATGCACATGACACCACTCTTACGGCAGAAAGTGAAGAAGAACTAAAGAGCCTCTTGATGAAAGAGGAGAGTGAAAAAGTTGACTTAAAACTCAACATTCAGAAAACTAAAATCATGGCATCTGGTTCCATCACTTCATGGCAAATAGATGGGGAAACAATGGAAACAGTGATAGAAGTTATTTTGGGGGGCTCCAAAATCACCGGAGATGGTACCTGCAGCCATGAAATTAAAAGATGCTTGCTCCTTAGAAGGAAATCTATGATCAATCTAGACAGCATATTAAAAAGCAGAGACACTACTTTGCCAACACAGGTCCACCTAGTCAAAGCTATGGTTTTTCCAGTAGTCATGTATGGATGTAAGAGTTGGACTATAAAGAAAGGTGAGTGCTGAAGAATTGGTGCTTTCGAACTGTGGTGTTGGCGAAGACTCTTGAGAGTCCCTTGGACTGCAAGGAGATCCAACCAGTCCATCCTAAAGGAAATCAGTTCTGAATATTCATTGGAAGGACTGATGCTGAAGCTGAAACTCCAATACTTTGGCCACCTGATGTGAAGAACTGACCCTGATGCTGGGAAAGATTGAAGGCAGGAGGAAAAGGGGATGACAGAGGATGAGATGGTTGGATGGCATCACTGACTCAGTGGACATGAGTTTGAGTAAACTCTGGGAGTTGGTGATTGACAGGGAAGCCTGGCGTGATGCAGTCCATGGGGTCACAAAGAGTTGGACTCAACTGAGCGACTGAACTGAACTGAAAGTGTACAATACTATGCCATCTAGTACATTCACACTGCTGTGCAGCCACTCAGTTCAGTTCAGTTGCTGCATGTACTCTGCATGTAAGTTAAATAAGCAGGGTGACAATATGCAGCCTTGACGTACTCCTTTCCCAATTTGGAACCAGTCTGTTGTTCCATGTCCAGTTCTAACTGTTGCTTCCTGACCTGCATACAGATTTCTCAAGAGGCAGGTCAGGCCGGTCTGGTATTCCCGTCTTTTCCAGAATTTTCCACAGTTTATTGTGATTTACACAGTCAAAGGCTTTGGCATAGTTAATAAAGCAGAAATAGATGTTTTTCTGGAACTCTCTTTTTTGATGATCCAACGGATGTTGGCAATTTGATCTCTGGTTCCTCTGCCTTTTCTAAATCCAGCTTGAATATCTGGAAGTTCATGGTTCACATATTGCTAAAGCCTGCCTTGGAGAATTTTGAGCATTACTTTACTAGCGTGTGAGATGAGTGCAATTGTGGAGTAGTTTGAGCATTCTTTGGTCTTGCCTTTCTTTGGGATTGGAATGAAAACTGACCTTTGTAGTCCTGTGGCCAAGGCTGAGTATTCCAAATTTGCTGGCATATTGAGTGGAGCGCTTTCACACCATCATCTTTTAGGATTTGAAATAGCTCAACTGGAATTCCATCACCTCCACTAGCTTATTCATAGTGATGCTTCCTAAGGCCCACTTGACTTCACATTCCAGGATATCTGGCTCTAGGTGAGTGATCACACCATTGTGGTTATCTGGGTTGTGAAGATCTTTTTTGTACAGTTCTGTGTATTCTTGCCACCTCTTCTTAATATCTTCTGCTTCTGTTAGGTCCATACCATTTATGCCCTTCATTGAGCCCATCTTTGCATGAAATGTTCCCTTGGTATCTCTAATTTTCTTAAAGAGATCTTTAGTCTTTCCCATTCTATTGTTTTCCTGTATTTCTTTGCACTGATCATTGAGGAAGGCTGTCTTATCTCTCCTTGCTATTCTTTGGAACTTTGCATTCAAATGGGTATATTTTTCCTTTTCTCTGTTGCTTTTTGCTTCTCTTCTTTTCACAGCTATTTGTAAGGCCTCCTCAGACAGCCATTTTGCTTTTTTGCATTTCTTTTTCTTGGGGATGGTTTTGATCCATGTCTCCTGTACAATGTCATGAACCTCCATCCATAGTTCATCATGCACTCTGTCTACCAGATCTGTGTGTGTGTGTGAAGTCGCTCAGTCGTGTACGACTCTTTGCGACCCTGTGGACTGTAGCCTGCCAGGCTCCTCTGTCCATGGGATTCTCCAGGCAAGAATACTTAAGTGGGTTGCCATTTCCTTCTCCAGGGGATATTCCCAACCCAGGGATCGAACCCGGGTCTCCTGCTTTGCAGGCAGACCCTTTATCCTCTGAGCCACCAGGGAAGCCTGTCTACCAGATTTAGTCCCTTAAATCTATTTCTAACTTACACTCTATAATTGTAAGGGATTTGATTTAGGTCATACCTGACTGGTCTAGTGGTTTTCCCTACTTTCTTCAATTTAAGTCTGAATTTGGTAATAAAAAAATTGTACACTTTAAATGGGTTAATTTTATGACATGTGACATTTTTTTAATGGGGGAGCTGGATAACCGCCATCTCTCAGGGTCCTTTGGGGATGCAGCATTTTATTCTATAAAAAGTCTACTCTTACAGAAGAGCAAAGTTCACTAACCCCCACGATCCCCCAACAGCCCCGGGCCCACCTTAGGGAAGACCCAGCAGCGCAACCCAGCGTCCAACTCGGGCTCGGTTTGCATTGACACGCCCACTCACCCAGCCAGCCTCTGCTTCCGCGCCCCCACGTGTTTTGCGCAGCCCGGTCCCCTCCACGCCCTCGCTGGGACTCTCCACAGAAGCCAAAGACGGAAGACTTGGAGAGACCTCATAAATAATACATCACGTCAGCGGCTGGTGGGGCGGGGCTTCGACGCGCCTGGCTGAGTCAGGGTTATGAATAATACACACTGAGGCGGGGCCTGAAGGAGTGCGCGTGTCGGGGCGGAGTCCGGGCACGGAAGTGGACGCCTCTGGGGGCTTGAGAGGTGGGGCCATCCATCCTTATGAATATGCAGAAAACAGGGGCGGCGACTACGGGCTGCCTTCGGCCCGTAGCTCGGCGCGGCTAGCCGCGTCTCATGAATAATGCAGCACGTCGGCGCGCAGTGCGGCGCCGGCCGGGCCCTTGGGGGGCGTGGCCATCCGCGTCTCATGAATAATGCAGTGCGTCAGCGGGCGGCGGGGTGGGGCGTGGCCGGCGCGCCGCTGGCCCCGGAGCCGGGAAGCGGGGGGCGGGGGAGCGATGGTCGCAAGATGGCGGCGCTGAAGGAGGATCGGAGCTACGGGCTGTCGTGCGGGCGGGTGAGCGACGGCAGCAAGGTGTCCGTGTTCCATGTGAAGCTCACCGACAGTGCCCTGAGGGCCTTCGAGAGCTACCGCGCCAGCCAGGTGAGCGGCGGACTCGGCGCGGGCGTCGGGGCGCAGGTCGGCCTCGCGCGCCCCTCTCCGCGGCGTCCTGGCTTGGGGGTGCGGGGTCCGGCGTCCGAGGTCTTGCTCGCGGGTTTCTGGGCCAGCGGGGCGCGGGGTGGGCGCACGTCCCTCTCGGAGAGCGGGGAACCTCGGCTCGGGAGGCGACCCTGGCGGGCGGCCGAGGGCGGCCGAAGGGCCAGAACTCGCGCGCCTGATCCGGGGGGCGTCTTTGTCGGCACCTGGAGGCGTCCGGGGCCTTTGCGGACTCCCCCGGCACCTGGGCAGGAACTAGTTTTCTCACCTGGCCAGGGGAGGGGGTAGAGGTAGCGCTGTCCGAGCACAGGAGGTGGGGGGTTAGGGCTTCTCTGTCTGGCTGCTTGGCAGGGAGACTGGTAGGGATGGCTGACTGCGCTCCCGGGAGCCGCTTTTCCGCCTAGGTCACTGGCGGGGTGGGTCAGTGGGTCATCTCTGTCGGGGCTCCTGTGGGGTCCTGTTCACTTTGTGTGGGGAGGTTCTGTCTGCACTTGGGGGCCGTCTTTGACGCTTTCCGGTGAGGCTCCTGGAGTTGGGTTCACTCATTTCTTGGGAAGGGAAGTCTGGGCAGAACCTGACAGCGTTTTCCCAGCTCCCCAGGTGACCCTGAATCGCTGGACACCTTTAGGAAGAGGGAGTCTTTTTGAGGGGGGCTTGCTGGTATGGAGCCTTTCCTAGGCTGGGAGCCCGGGGTGGGCACCTGGGGAGGCACTCTGGCCACCGCACCTGGCCGCTGACTCTCACACTTCTCAGGGGCCGATTTGGGCCCTTCTGGGGAAGTTGGAGGCGTTTCAGTTCTGCCACCTGGCCCAGCAGGGGAGGGGGTGTTGGGAATGGGCTTCTGTGCACCATCTCTCTAGGCCTGACTGGGGAGCACATCTGGGCCGGTGGTCAGAAACTGCTTCTTCCCATTTCTGTTTGTGTCATGGCGCCCTCCTCCTGTGTTGGGACACAAGTTGCAGGTCCCAGTGGTCAGGTCCTGAGGGGAAATGGTTGGGGGGGGGGTCCTTTTCCTCTTTGCCTGGAAAGTCGGGGTTCATAGCCAGTGGTTAGGAGGTTGGGTCTGGTGTCAGGTTCGGGGAGGCCCTGCCCTCTGTGTGTGTGTGTGTGTGTGTGTGTACTGGGGATGGGGGGGCCTCGGGCGGGTTAGGAGAGAGACTAACTAGGAAGGAATGCGGCTTTCTTCCTGCCCTGGGCTTGTTCGGCACCATTAGCTAAGCCCGGAATTTCTTTCCCTGTTTTGTTCCCAGTGCCCACCCTTCCCCCCCTTCTTCCCACTTTGGGGGGCAGTTTCCTTCCTGTCCTCGTGTCTCAGTTTCCCCTTCATTGAACTGGGAGTTGGTCTATTTTGGAAGAGTGAGTGCCCACCTTGTCCAAAAGGGATTCCCCCAGGTGAGGCTGGGGTGCCCCTGCAGGTGAGGAGGAGGGGGCTGGATGGCCAGATGAAGCCTCCCTTCCTTGTGGAATCCCAGCCCAGAGTCTTTTTTCCCCCTGGGCAATTCCGACTCGTTCTGCAGGAAGGCGGGCTTTCCTCGAAACAGCTGGGGGAGAGCTCCTGCGCCGTGTAAATAAGGTGAACTTGGCACCTGGTCATGGTGGCTTGGGAGCCCCGCCTTCCCTGCCATGCTGCCCTCCCTGGCTCCAGTCGCCCGGAAGGCCCGCCTATGCGTCCACCTCATGCTGTCACGCTGCTATTTTTAATTTAGGGTGTTGGTTACATCCCTTAAGCTGGATCTTCCTCCTGTGAGGGTGAAGGTATAACTGCAGACTCAAGTTCGTCCCACGCAGAGCCCAGCTGTGTACGTCGTGTTGATCAGCCAGAAGGGACTCCCTCGCAGAGCTTCTCCTGCAGGCTGGTCGTGTTAACCTGACTGGTTGGGCTGAGTTTTGGGGGTGACTCAAACTTCCATTTTTCTCAGAGGCAGACAGGTGATTGAAGTTTCTTGGCTATTTTGTATTTAATCCTACCAGACAGGCAGTGTCGTGGACTGAGGTAAGACCGGGGCAGCCCGGGCACTCAGTGTTCCTGGGTGGTGGGCACGGGGAAGGTGACCTGGTGAACCTGTGTGCCTAGAGACGTGTATTGGCTATTAGCACAGTATGCGTTTTGTTGCATTCTGATTTGTATGACTGTCACAGCTCAGCGTTTTCTCTTCTCTAGCCCTGCCACTATATGGTTTGCCAGTGGCAACTTGTGGAGAGGGAGGGTTTTCACTTTTACTTTATGTCGTTTACGTTGTACTTTATGTTGTCACTTTATGTTTAAGTTGCCCCTTGGACAGCACAGGTTTGAAGTGCCCACTTATACATGGGTTTTTTTTTCACCAAACACGTACCATAGTACTAGGTTGGTTGACTCTGCAGATGTGGAACTCAGGATATGGAGGGCTGACCATAAAGTTTATTCAGGATTTTTGACTCCTAGTGGCTTGGTGCCCCTAACCCCGGTGTTGTTCAAGGGTGAGCTGTAATGGCAAAGAGGTTTTACAAATTCAGATGTGGCAGGGGACTGGCGAGGAGCTTCCTTCAAAACTTTCTCTGTGGCTCCCAGGAGCCTGTAATCCTAGCTATTGGACTAGCCCAAGTAGGAGTCCCTGACAGCTTCCATCTCCCGAGGGGTCTGGAGTCTGAACTGCCTTTGTATAGATCCAGTGACCAGCCTGGAACGTGGTGGAAGGTAAAGGTGAAGTTACATGTGGCTGCCACTGTCCAGACTGGGGTGTTGGGCAGTCTCGAGTGCGTCCCAAGGCACTCCCATGGATCTCCCTTTTTGCTGTGATGGGTTACTTCTGGGAGAGAAGAGAGAGAACGTGTAAACACAGCCCATCACTCCAAGATCGCATCTTGGGTCTGTTCCGAGAAGTGTCCCTGATAGTGACTCTGAGGAAGTGACCTTTGCTGGGGCACCTTCCTTGATCACGTGGATATTTCATCGTCAGATTTGATGGATCTGTTGCTGAGTGACCCTTTCCTCTCCTGGATTATAAGTTTCTTAATGAAGAGAAAGATGTTGTTTAGGGAAAACTGAGGGCTCAGGGAAGGGCCCAAGAAACCTGCGAACTGGAGCCTGTCTGCGTTTGAATCTCTGCATCTCAGGTGTACCTGCGTGAGGCCTTGGTTCTGTGCCTGACCCCTCTCAGTCCAGCTCTTCCTCCTCAGAGCTCTGAGGATCCCAGTGGCTGCTCTGGATCCTTCTTCTCTTTAGGATTATGAGTGTCCCAGTACCTGAGCCCTCTTAGCTCCTAATCCTGCCCTCAGGGTTGGGGATGTCTCAGCGCCCAACCCTCTCTGATTCTTCTCTAAGGACTGTGAGGGTCCTAGTACCCGAGCCCTCTCCAGACTCCGAGGATCTCAGGCCCTGCCCTCTCTGAGTTCCGGATTCTTCTCTCGGGACTGTGAGGGTCCTAGTATCTGAGCCCTCCCAGCGCCCAATCCTCTCCAGACTCCGAGGATCTCAGGCCCTGCCCTCTCTGAGCTCTGGCTCCTCCTCTTGAGGCTGTCAGGATTCTTTTGGCTTGTGTGCAGCCCTGATCCCTCACAGGTTCTCAGCACTTGGTGTGGGGACCCAGGGCCGGTTCCCACCTGGAGGTTTGAGCAGAGACTGCTGCTGCTAAGTCGCTTCAGTCGTGTCCGACTCTGTGCGACCCCATAGACGGCAGCCCACCAGGCTCCCCTGTTCCTGGGATTCTCCAGGCAAGAACACTGGAGTGGGTTGCCATTTCCTTCAGTGCATGAAAGTGAAAAGTGAAAGTGAAGTCACTCAGTTGTGTCTGACTCTTAGTGACCCCATGGACTGCAGCTCACCAGGCTCCTCTGTCCAGGCAAGAGTACTAGAGTGGGTTGCCATTGCCTTCTCTGAGGAGAGACTATGGGAGACTATCTTTCCTCAATCTGATTTGAGTGCCTGGTCTGTACAGGGACACTGCTCAGGGGCTAGATGTTTACCAGTGACCAGAATGTGTCCCCAATCTCTCTAGCTGGCATGCTAGAGGCAGGAGACAGATAATGAACAGGGTGGCACCGAAATCGGCATGAAGAGCTTGTCAGCGGTCAGTGTCAGGAAGGAAATAAAATGAGGCGGCGTGAAAGGGCGCTGATTAAGAGAGGCATGCTTAGGGCATGCCAGAGCTGAGGTCTGCCAGGCGAGGGGTCCCTAGGGGGGAAGGGGTAGGGGTTCCAGGCATGGCACATGTACAAGCTTTGAAACACGAGGGGCTGGGGAGGGTGTTTGCTGAGGGTGGGGACTGGGGGCTAGGTAAAGGGGTGGAGGCGGCTGCAGGGCTCTGTCCTGGGACGGGCATAGGAAGAGGGGC
The DNA here is from genome assembly GCF_014754425.2 of Oryx dammah. Taxonomy (NCBI): domain Eukaryota; kingdom Metazoa; phylum Chordata; class Mammalia; order Artiodactyla; family Bovidae; genus Oryx; species Oryx dammah. Next base: position 102,856,204 of record NW_024070189.1, on the reverse strand, counting down.
TCTGCAGCAAATAACATGAGACTGTTCTGGACTCACACTGGGGGCTGCTCACCTGCTGCTAAGGGGCTAGCTGTGTGGGTCTCAGCTTGGACACCAGTTGCAGGAAGAGCCTTAGTTGAGCCTCTGCTCCCCTCTGCCTTGGTGAGGCCCCAGGAGGTGGGTTCATCTCCCCTTCCTGGGGGGGCACCCCACTTGGCTCTAACTGGTGGTGGCTTCTTGCCAGCCATGTCTGTCTTTCAGATGGGCTGTCTTTGGGAATAGTGATTAGCTAAATTTGCTGCTCCTCCTGGCTTTCAGCCCGGTCCCTGTAAGCCCTTTGTCCAGGCACATATCATCTTCTTGACAGTCTTGGCTGGTAGACTAGCTTCTTGTTCCCACTGTTCTTTGTGGGCAGTTGAGGCTCTGAAGGGCAGTGTTGCTAGCTGAGGTCACTTGGATTGTCCTCGCTGGCCTAGGCTGCCTCTCAAGTTCGGAGGGAATTGGAGCCGCTGGGACCTAGCTCTGAAAGGGAGTCCCACTGTGGTCTCAAGTCCTTATGAAATGCCAGCATTCTAGGCTCCTGGGAGTGGTGGTGACGTGAGTGGCCATACAGGTGCTTGAAGTTGCCAGCTGTGACTGTCGCGTGTCCCCTCTCCCTTGAGAAGACCTGCAGGTGATAACCAGTGCCTGTGGATCATGCCCCACGTGCCAGCGCTGGCCTGAGCTGTACACGTGACTTCATCTTGTCTCCTGGTTGTCAGCCCCAGGTGGGGAGTGGTTCCCATTGCTCAGACGAGGACACAGGTCAAGACTCTGGGAGGCCGAGTCTCCAGAAGGAGTCTCACAGCTGAGATGGGCCAGGAGTGTCCGGCACCGGGCTGGAGGGCAGTGACGCAGTGTGTGGCCTTGACCTTTGTCCCCTCTGAAGAGTGGGGAGTCCCTCCCAGGAGGCGCATGCCTCACAGGTCCTGAGGGCTGTAGGGTGAGTGCTGGTCATTTCTGCAGCTAGCCTCTGTGGCTCTATGTGAGGGGCCAAGCCCCCCATCGGCTGCTGTGACCCTTGACTAGGTTTCCGGCAGCTGTTCGCCATGGTGACTGTGTGTAAACAGTTGTCGGCTCTCGGAAACCCATCCTCTGTTGACTCATCGGCAAGGCCAGAGTTCATCACCCTTGAAGTAGTTTTGACATCATACCCAGATTGTGACATCTTGAAAAACAAGACTGCTTCTCCTGGTCCCAGATCAGACCCTGGTTTTGAGGGAGCTGGTGCTTTGCGGCAGCAGCCCTGCTGGACGCACCCGGCTGTCAGTCCATCCTGCGCCTTTGGGTTTGCCTCCCCTGGGTTCCTCGTTTGCAGGGCCTCGCTCCCTTGCTCTGCCTGTGTGACTTTCTTTTTGGTCTTCTTTCTTCTCGGCAGCTTGCGTGACCTGGAGTTGTCTGAGATCTCATCTTTTGCAATATGTGGCCACTCTGCAGTCACCCAGAGCCCAAAGGGATGTATTCTAGAACAGTCCCTGCAGAGACAGCCTCTGATTGGTTGTGCAGTAAGTGGCACAGACAGCCACAATGTGCAGTTCTGTCACTTAGCTTTTTCATGAAGAAGCTGCCATCCGAGCAAAGCATCCAGGGGAGACCTCCTGTCCCCGCACTAAGTGGCTGCGCTGGAGCTTGATGCTAATTATATCCTCCTAGCTGGGCCCTCCCTGGCCACACTGAGCTGTGGCTCCTGGTTGAGTCACCAGGCCAGAGTGGGGTGTTGGTGACTTGCCATAACCCCTCTAGAGGGGAGGGGGCCTCACGGGTTTGGGAAGTTTGTGGGGTCACTGAAGTGAAGTGAAAGTCTCTCAGTCGTGTCTGACTCTGCGAACTCGTGGACTATACAGTCCATGGAATTCTCCAGGCCAGAATACCGGAGTGGGTAGCCTTTCCTTCCCCAGGGCATCTTCCCAACCCAGGGATCGAACCCAGGTCTCCCACATTGCTGGCGGATTCTTTACCAGCTGAGCCACAAGGGAAGCCCAGGAATACTGGAGTGGGTAGCCTATCTCTTCTCCAGCCGATCTTCCCTACCCAGGAGTCGAACCCAGGTCTCCTGCATTACAGGCAGATTCTTTACCACATCAGGGAAGCCTTTTGGGGTCACTGAGCTCCTATTTAAAAGTGACGTGGGTCAGAATTTCTTTCTTTTTACCATAAAGCAGTATAGTTCAGTGACGAATGCTAGTGATTCCCTGTTCCCATGGGCTGTTGTTGACACCTTGGTGCCCTCTTCTTTCTTGTATCTAGGCACTGAGGCACCACAGTGGTGTTCTCATGTAGTCTTTTTTTTAATTTAAAATTTTATTGTTAAAAAACATTTACTTTTAGCTGTGCTGGGTCTTTGTTGCTGGGCACGGGCTGCTCTTTAGTTGCAGCTTGCAGGTTCAGTACTGAAGAGGAGCTAAAGAGCCTCTTGATGAGGGTGAAAGAGGAGAATGGAAAAAACTGGCTTAAAACGGAACATTAAAAAAACTAAAATAAAAAAAACCCCAAAACTTAAGATCATGGCATCTGGTCCCATCATTTTGTGGCAGCTAGAAGGGGAAAAAGTGGAAGCAGTGACAGATTTTAATTTCTTGGACGCCAGAATCACTGCTCAGTAGTTAACCACTCAACCACCAGAGAAGCCCCTTACATAATCTTAGGTCTCAATTCTTCCCCAAAACCGTATGAGCTTTTTTTTCCCCTTTAAAGCACAGTGCTAAGCTTTGCTTTTTGTGGCTGCGTTTTCTCCTGCAATGCAGACTGTGAACAGGTCTGTGGTCCTCCGACATCACACCGACCCTGGGGATTCCCAGGTGCCTGGAGCCTTGCCCTCTGTCCTGTGCTGAGTAGGGTTGTGCAGAGATGCAGAATTGCAGAGAGGTGCTGAGCAACTGAACTCTTGTCTGGTGAAATCGAGGCCCAGGAGGGATATGGTCTGTTTTGTGGCGTTGGACTGTCAGCTTGGTCAGGCACGGGGCAGGGGAGACTGGGGGTAGAAACGTGGGTGCCTGAGCTGGGGTCCACTGGGCTCAGGCGGGGGGACACGTGGAAGTACTGGGGCTTCCACCTGCGCCCGGCTGGGGAACGCGCACGTATCTCACCTTTCCTGATTCTGGCCACAGAGCAGAAATGCCTTTGCACGCCCGGCTCCTTGTCACGCTCGAGCTAGGTTTGTGAGAGTCAGCTTATGCGGGGCTTTTGGAGACGCTGGTGGTCGCCTCTGGAGTGACTCTTGGCAGGGGAGGAAAAGCGGCTGTGGCCCATCTGAGAGCCCCTGCGGGTCTGCGGAGGGTGAAGGACGAGGGGGCGAGCTGGAGGACGTGTGTGTGGCCCTGGCGACAGCTGCTGCGGGGCCTGTCTTTCTGGGTTGCTGCCTTTGTCTCAGGGTGTGGATGTCGTGAGCTTCTTGCCAGAGTCCTAACGAGTGCAATTTAGAGGTGGTTTTGAATGGATGTGGCAGCCATGGAGGCCAGCAGCCTTTCTTTTTCTGGTTCTTGGATTGTGTTTGTGGCTCGGGGGCAGCTGGATGGCAGGTTTCCTTGATTGTGCTGGCCTTGACCAGCTCCTGGACAGTGGATGTTCTGGATGCTGGGAGAGCCAAGGCTGGGCCCTGGACAGCATTTGGGGGTCATTGTCACCTCTCGTCAGCTTCCTGGTCAGACAAGCAAGTGGGCTATGCTGTCCACGCACAGAGAACATTGGGTCAGGGGCCCAAGGCCTGCTTATCACTTCCCAAGGTTCCTAGGCACACTCCTAAACAGGCAGTCCTGGGGTAGTTCAGCCTGCCTTGGCCTGCTCTGCTTTCGAGAAATCAATAAGCTGCTGGTGACTGAGGGCTGAGGTTAATGCTCAGTGTCGTTGGTCCATCATCAGTGTTCTCCTGATAGGCCTTCAGCAAGGGAATGAGGTGCAGCATGGGGACACCTATCCCAAGCGTGTGCTCTCCCAGTACCTCTGGTTTCTACAATCTCCGCCTGTCGGGAGGGTGTCAGCTCCTCGTGGTTTGCCTGGCTACTCTGTGTCCATCTTAGATATGCCAGGAGGATGTCCTCACAAGGAGGTGTCTCTGTCGAAGGAGACTTCGTGTTGGGATCAGGTGGCCTGGCTCCAGCCAGCTCCTGGGCTACTGGCTTCTTTCCCAGCCTCAGTTTCCCTGGTTGAAGCCACCCCTGCAGGTGTACTGGCCTCCCAGGTCAGGCAGGCGAGGTGTATGGATGCTGACCACCCCTGCTGCCCCCACTGTGTATGTGTGCATTACAAATGACCTGAAATGTGAAGGCCTTCAGAATATAAAATGCCGACTTCTTTGTCTCTGCTGTCAAAGATTTCTTTGTAGAATGAAGAATGGCCATTAAGTGAATTTTCTCGATCTTTTGAGCTACGTTCCTGTGCCTGGAAGTCCACCGCGCGGTGCTGGAGGGAGCTGGGCCCCTCGTGCCTCCTCCTCCTTGGTCCCTCTGTGGTCTTGGAGGACAGTGATGGTGGAGCAGGCAGCGAGCAGAGCCCAGCTGGAGTTGAGGGGGACAGGAGGGCATGGGCATGACCAGCTTTCTGGAGAAATGTCTGGCTGGGCCGCAGACTGACTGCCGAGCCCTCTGGGCTGGTGGCTGCGTATGGCAGAGCGTGAGGAGTCAGGCCCAGAGCCCAGGCTGTGGTGGCTCTGTCTTTGCCTTCAGGTTGTGCCCAAGCGTGTGGCCTTTGGGGGCTCACACGAGGGCAGCCTCGAGGGGTCAAACCTCCCTCCGTTCGAAAATGCTGGTCCCCAGGTGTGTTGAGGGAGGGGAGTGCTCTCCCCTCCGTTGGCAGCTTGGCTGCGTGTCGCCCTGGCAAAGGTGTGTAAAAGCTGAGCAGTGAGGGCCCACCCCTGCCCTTTCCTGGGCCCTTTGGCTTCTCTCTGGGCAGGAGTGGCAGGACATGGGCATGAGGGCCTGAGGAATCCCTGGCCTGTCTCTCTGCCCACCTGGCTGTGTGCCTGTGGCCTCCGTGTCCTGTTCATTAGATGGACTGAGTTGGCTTTGCCCTGCACCCTCTACATCCCTGTGGGGGAGGCCAGCGGAGGGCGTGGTGACGAGGTGGGAGGGAAGGAGAAACACAGTGGCAATGGGCAGGAGGTGCCCCGGGGGTGCAGGGCAAGTGAAACCCCACGGGGAGGGCCAGGAATGTCTGCGGGAGATTCTGAGAGACCAGCTGAAGGAGGAAGCTGGGAGTTGGGGGGCAGCTGGAGGAGGTGGGGGTAAGGGGTGCCTCAGCTGGAAGCTGGGGTTAATTTTGTCATCCAGGGAAGCCTTGAGTGAGTTGCTGTGGCTGCTCTTCTTTGTGTGGGTGTAGATGGCTGCCACCCCTTCCTGGGCTCCCTGTGGAAGCCTCAGCCCCATGGCTGACTTTACTCTGTGTGTGACCATTTTCCCCTGGGGGCTTCCTCCTGTGACAGGCAGGACTGGGGGCGGTTGTGGTCAGGGAGGCCTTGCTAGTGCTAAGACCAGTCATCCCCAGTCTTAAACTTGGGGCCTCTCAGAGCCTTAACATTCTTTTTATTATTGTTCACATAGCATACATTTGCCATCTTAACCATTTTCAAGTATGCAGTTCAGTGCCCCGAAGTACATTCACCTGACTTTGCAGCCATCACCATTATCCATCTCCAGAGCTTGTTCATCTTCCCAGTTTTTTCTCCTTCAGCCCCTGGCAACCACAATTCTGTTTTCTGTCTTAGGAGCTACAGTTCTGTTGTCTGTCTCTACAAGCTTGCTAGGCTTCCCAGGTGGTGCTAGTGGTAAAGAAGCCATCTGCCAATGCAGGAGACTTAAGAAACGCTGGTTTGATCCCTGGGTTGGGAAGATCCCCTGGAGAAGAAAATGGCAATCCACTCCAGTCTTCTTGCCTGGAGAATCCCCATGGACAGAGGAGCCTGGTGAGTAGACATCCTCACCAGCACTTGCTATTTTCTCTTTTGTTGGTAGTAACCATTCTGACGAGTGAGAGGTGGTCTTCGAGCCTTTAAAATGCTCTAAGATACTTGTGACTCTCTTACAAGAGCTGCAGTCTGAGGGGCCTCTGGCTCTCGCTGAACCGTTCATGGGCTTACGAGTTCCCTGGTTGACAGAGAGCCTGGCCCCAGCAGGACGGGGCCATGTCGGCACCCACACTTGAGGTAGGCTTGGGCTGGCTTCAGGGGCTGCCCAGGTGGCGCTAGTGGTAAAGAACCCCTCTGCCAATGCAGGAGACGTAAGAGACGTGGGTTTGATCTCTGGGTCGGGAAGATCCTCCCTGGAGGAGGAAATGGCAACCCACCCCAGTATTCCTGCCTGGAGAATCCCATGGACAGAGGAGCCTGGCGGGCTACAGTCCACAGGGCCACAAAGAGTTGAACACGACTGAAGTGACTTAATACATACACGACTCGAAGGCCTGCCTGAGGGACAGGCTGGAGCAGGGTCACCCGGGAGCAGCTGACAGGAAGGGCAGGGCGAGCAGGTGCGTCCCCGCCCTGCATGCGAAGCTGTGGTCCAGTGGTGATGACAGTGACAAGGGAGGAAAACAGCGACGCGTAGAGATGGCAGTGACTGTGCAGGAGCCTGGGCCAGTCGGCCTGCACCACGTAAGCTGGGAGGGTTAGTAAGTGCCTTGGGTGGTCTTCCCTGGTGGTTCAGGCAGTAAAAAAAAAATAAGCTGCCTGCAATGCAAGAGACCTGGGTTCGATCCCTGGGTCAGAAAGAGCCCCTGGAGGAGGGCGTGGCCACCCACTCCGTATTCTTGCCTGGAGAATCCCATGGGCAGAGGGGCCTGGCGGGCCACAGTCCATGGGGTTGCCAAGAGTCAGACACAGCTGAGCAACTAACACTTTCAAGTTTTCAACACTTTCAACTTAGGTGGTCTAGAAAACCTGTCGGGAGAGGGCAAGCAGAGTGGGGGTGAGGGCCAGGGAAGGGCGGGAGTGTGTGTGCATGAGTCAGCCCAGGCAGCTCAGCTCTCGGCCACCCTCTCTACTTCCTGCCCTCCCAGAGGCAAGACTTCTGTGCTCCCCGCTCCCCTAAACCCAAACGGAGGTCCTAAGCTCATGTGACAGGGAGGAGCTGGGCTCCTCCCTGCAGGGGAGGCTGCTGGACCCTTCCCTGGTCCTGAACCTGGATGGGGCAGAATCTGCTGTGCTTTTGTGAGTTTAGCAGTTTGTGGCCCATGTTGAATCACAGGGGGAATGCTTTGGAGAATGGGCTCTCTTCCAGGTGGGAAGTGGCCTGGAGACCCCAAGGGCCTGGAACTACCCTTTGTAGGGTGCTGGGCAGGTGCAGGCTGGGCCTCAGCCATCAAGACCTCTAGTGCTTTTGTCTTCACTCCTGTGCTTGACCTGACCTCAGGGCCTGGGTGGAGGTGCATGGGGAGCAGGGTGCTTTCCTGGACCCTGTGGGCAAATCCCGCCCGCTTACCTCTGGGTGGTGGGGCTCCCGCAGGGGAAGTTGGGCCCCCTGGCTGGTCCTGCTTCTGCCTCCCCTCCTCTTGTACGGTGTGTGTGTATTGTGTACGTGTGTGTGTGCACACGCCTTGGTCACACACTTTTGGTTTGTTCGGTGCAGGGGAGGCTGCTCTGAGGGGACCCAAGGGCCCTGGTGGGGGTGACCACCTTGTCCTGTCTCCTTCCTGGTGAGGGTGCCGCTGGGGCCAGAGGCACCTTGCCCTGTCCCACTGCCCTGAGGAGGGTAAGTAGGCCAGGAGGTTCCTTTTTCCTTTTCCCTTTTTTAAATTGACTGACCAATTGCCACACTGAGAGGCTTGCAGGATCTTAGCTCCCTAACCAGGGATTGAAGCCAAGCCCTGGCAGTGACCAAGTCCTAACTGCTGGTGGTGGTGGGTGATGGTTTCGTTGCTAAATTGTGTCTGACTCTTGGCGACCCCAGGGACTGTGGCCTGCCAGGCTTCTCTGTCCATGAGATTTCCCAGGCAAGAGTATTGCAGTGGACCTCTATTTCCTTCTTTACCTAACCACTGGACTTCCAGGAAGTTCCTCTCTTTTTAAAAAAATATGTATTTGGCTGCACCAGGCCTTAGTTGTGGCATGCGGGATCTTTCCTTTCCATCGCAGCCTCTGGTGGGATCTTGAGTTGTAGCGTGTGGCAGTCTGGTTGCCTGACCAGGGGTTGAACCTAGGCTCCCTGCATTGGGAACACTCTTAGCCACTGGATCAGCAGGGAAGTACTCCCCCTCGCCTTTTAAAAAGTGCCTTATGTACATTTTACGTAACTTACTTGGTTGTGGTGGGTCTTTGTCGCTGTCAGCTTTCTCTGGTTGAGGCGAGTGGGGGCTACCCTGCCTTGTGGCACTTGAGCTTATCTTGGAGTGGCTTCTCTTGCTGCGGAGCGCAGGCTCTGGCTGAGCGAGCTTCGGCAGTTGCAGCTTCCAGGCTCAGTAATTGTGGCTTGTGGGCCCTAGAGTATGCTGGCTTCAGTAGTTGTGGCCCACGGGCTTAGTTCCCTGGTGGCATGTGAATCTTCCTGGACCAGGGATTGATCCCAGGTCCCCTGCCTTGACAGATGGACACCATCTGCTGCACCACCAGAGAAGTCCCCCCTCTGTCTTTCTTCAACAGTGACTTTTTGGGGAAGTGCAGCTTCCTGCTGTGGACTTTGTGGCTCTCCCCACATCTGGCGGAAGTGATTTAAGGGTCCTGGTGCCACACTTCCACCAAGGGGAACACCCACTGAGCCGGTTGATGGCAGCCTGCCTCACAGGGGACAGAGTGGGGGCAAGCGCAGCTGGATCTTGCCCGTCTTGGCTGGTGCTTCCCTGCCCCCTTCTCAGGGTCCTGGCAGGGAGCCTGTGCCACGCTACCCTTTGGCTGCTCCCTCTGCCTGTGGGATTGGTGGTAGAACTCCTGAGGCCACTTTCTGCCCGTGAAGAAGCTGAGTCTGTTGTGCCCAGTGTTGCAAAACCAAGGTGCCGGCAGTCTGCCACCGTGTTAGGTGAGCAGAATCAGAGAAGGATGCCGAGGATGTGCACTGCCACGGCTGTTCCTTTCTTCAGCGCCAACCTTAGAGTCTGAAAGGAGGGTTTGTAGGCGCGTTTTCTTGGGATGCAGTGCCGTTGTGACACAGGTGGAGGTTCTCCATCAGTGACTGTCTGGCCATCAGCGCCTGAGACGTTGACTCTGGCCCTTTACGGAGGAGGCCTGCGGCGATGGGTCTGGGGTGCTGGGATGGGTGTGTTAGCAGACTGTACTGTCCTGGGGCGAAACTCAGGCCATCGGCCCCTGTGCTGTTGGGTGCGGTCTGTGAGCCCCAGCAGACAGCTTGGTGTTGTCTCAGGGCTGGGCCCTCGCTTCAGAGGGTTCTTTTGGTTCAACCCCTTCATTTCATGAATGGGAGTGTCGAGAGAGTGGTGGCGAGCCTCAGACCCGAGGGGTTCTGCTCAGGGCCTGCCTGCACTCCCCATTTCGCGCAGACTCGGCGTGCTTTCCGCCCCTCGAGGGAGGCGCTGGCTTTCCTGGTAGCAGCTTTCCTCAAGCACAGTGTCAGGCTTGGCACGGCTTCCAGTGGGCCTGGCCTTTTCGTTTGTGACCTTCTTGTGAACTTGGGAAACCATAGTTGCGCAGCCTGGGTGGGAACAGCTGTGCGCGAGTCCCTGGGAGGGCGGGGGTCTGCCTGTGACCTGAGTCAGGCTCTGGCGGAACCACGATCCCTCTGCCTCACCTCCGTGGGTGTAAGGCCGGGCTGCTGTCCAGCAAGGGGTCAGTTGTTCACACAGTGTTTCCGAGTGTGTGCTGCCCGGCCTGAGGAACAGTCAGGTGACAGTGGTTTCAGGTGGGCCCCTGGTGTTGAGACGGCGGGCGGCGGGCATGTCCTGCTCTCCGGGAGAGAGCTCTCACAGGCGGGTCCGCGCTTGCGGCTTTGGTGCACCTTTGGCGCTTTCTCAGTTCTGGGGCAATGCCCCTTGTAGTTAGATTCTGATGGACGCCATCTGCAGGTGATTCTGAGCGAGACCCTGGAGAAGGCCTTCTTGGGCAGGCCTCTGCTAAGGGGCTGTGGCTTCTGGGTTCTGTTCACAGAGAAGGCATGGTTTTGCCGTTATCTGACAGTGTCACTTCTTTCAGAATTGGATGGGACTGTTGAGCTGCTGCAGGACGTGCAAGGGTGGTGCAGGGGGCAGTTTGAGGGGAAGGGGCAGTCCAAGGGGGATGATACGGGGGACACCCCAGGGTGGAGAGACCGCTGAGAGATGTCTGAGGCGGGGGCAGGCCGCAGCTAGAAGGATGTGTTCCTTCCTCCCCTGGTTGTACTATTTTTGGTATTGGATGCTCACAGATGTCTGCTCGTTCCAACAAAACATGCTCGGCTCACAGCAGATCTGGCAAGCGGGACAAGGACAGCCAGCCCTGGTGGCCTGTGTCCAGCTTGTCTCCCGCCTGCTCAGGGGAGGGCACCAGGCTCCTACTTGCTGCTTTTCCTGTGCACAGAGTCCTGCTAGTGCAGGGCCGTGTGTGTAGAGATCTGGTGATCTGCGCCAGCTCCTCCTGACAGGAAGTGGAGCTATGTTAAGAAGGGTTCTGGGGTGGTGTTTGGCTTCGCGTGTAGGATGAATGGTACGTGGCCCCTGGCCCTCCCTGGTCTTCGCCTTGCCATCTGATGTCTCTGTGGGGAGGGCTCCCTCTGTTACTGAGTGGGTGAGGTTAATAACTGATCCCCACCTCCCCCGTCAGGTGAGCTGGGCCATGAGAGAGGGGCCAAGAGTGGAGTCTCCCAGTGTGTGCATAAGTGCGCAGGGTGAGGCTCACGGGCTGTCTGCAGAAGGTGGGCTGGTGCAGGGGTGCAGAGGTACAAGGCCCTGGACTCCTTTTCCTCAGGGGTTGAAGGTGACCCTGCAGAGTCTGTGCTCCAGAGCCAGGCCTCTCCTTGTCCCTCATCCTGGGACCTTCACACAGCTCCTGCCACCTGCCTCTGCTCCTCTTGGTTTTGGTCTCTCATAGGAGAATTCAGAGGCCCAGACACTGTGTGATAGGAATTACCAAGCAGGTGATCTGCAGGGCACAGCTCAGCCCAGGTGAGTGGCTGGCTTTGGAGCTCCTGTGCTGCTGTTTCCCAGGGCTCAGCCGTTCGAGAGCGAGCACCCAGGGTGATGTCTCTTACTGCGTAGCTCAGGGGGGCGGGCGAACTCAGAAGCGTTGAAGCAGGTCCCTGGAGGACACATGGCCCGGGCCTGGGGCAGGCAGCAGGATGCCTCACACTGGCTGAGCTGGGGCTGCTTTTGAGTCAGCCTGCTGCCCTGGGTTGGCGGCCTCCGGCCCCATGTTCTGGTGGGCACCCCACAGGTCTAGGTGCAGAGGTTCTGGGTGTCTGAGCTCCGTCCCTCCGTGAGTGAGGGCCAGGGTAGCAGACCAACTGTAGAGTGCAGTGCTCGAGCCGGACCAGGAAGAGGGGCTGACTGGGCTCTGGACTCAGCTTAGCCCCCTGCAAGATGGGGGGTCTGTCCCTTCCTTCCAGGCCACATTCCCTGCTATCTGCAGAAGTCAAGGCCTGAGATGTCTGAAAGGGAGGCATTTCCTTCTCTGCTGGAGCTCTAGGCCAAGAGTCTCCCACATGCCAGCATTGTGGACCTCAGGTAGGCCTGGCTGCTGGGCTCCATAGGCCTGGCAAGCTGGCCAGTTCTGGAGGGAAGAGGGTTGCTGCTCCTCTGAAAACCGGAAGCTAGGATTGTGGGTTCTGGAGCCTCAAGTTGCTTCCCTTTCCGGCCCAGTCATAGATGAATGTGACAGAAATCAGATGTGCACCGCAGCTTCATGTAGGCGTTCGGGAGGAATCCTGAAGTCTGCGGAAAATTTAGGGGAAATTTAGAACAGCGATCCCCGTGTCATCATTGTCACTCAGGATGTGCTCTGAAACTTGGTAACTCAGAGAGTCACAAGACGGCATTGAAAACCAGAACACGAGCGGCATTGGCCAGCCACGCGGGCAGACCCCTCGGCAGGGCGGCTGGCCTCCTGCTTCTCCGCGGCTCCCAGCACTGCCCCTGCGTGTCTGCACAGTGGCCGAGCACCTATCTTCTGGGGCCAGAAATGAAGCAGTGTGTGTGTGTGTCTTCTGCACACGACAGCCACCTGACAAGGCCTCCCCAGGCTCTGAGACCCAGGGGAGACCCTGACTGCGAGGAATAAACCAGTGGCATATGGACGTGGGGAGTCCTGGTCAGCCCCAGGCATCTGGCCCAGAGCACCTGTTTTCCACCTTGGGCGGGCTGCAGCCAGGCCCCAGGAGTGGCATCCCCAGTTTGGGAGTGCCTGGCCCAGTGCCAGGCCGCATGGGTTCTGAGTGAAGCGCGATAGTCCTGTGGGCTCAGATTCCACCGCAGGTCAGGAGGGCTTGCTGGAGAAGGAATATTTGCTGGGACCTGTTGAAAAGTGGAGTTCCTGGTGTCAAAGCAGGTGGTGAGGAAGAGCCTCCACTCCAGGAGGCTGTGCTGATGAGAAGCCCATCCTCTTCCAGAAGAGACAAGATAAGGGTGAGAGGCCAGAGTGGTGGGGAGGGTGGCCAGCACACCCCACTGCAAGGTAGAGGCTTCAGGAAATGGCCCGTGTGCCTGTGCCTCAAACCCTTTTCCGCTGGGTTTTTGTTTAAATTTTTTATTTTGCATTAGACAGAGGATGAGGTGGCTGGATGGCATCACCGACTCGACAGACATGAGTTTGAGTGAACTCTGGGAGTTGGTGATGGACGGGGAGGCCTGGCGTGCTGTGATTTCATGGGGTGGCAAAGAGTCGGACACGGCTGAATGACTGGACTGAACTGAACTGAACTGATAGCCAATTAACATTGTTGCCATAGTTTCAGGTGGACAGCAGAGGGACTCAGCCAAACATATACATGTATCCATTCTCCCCCTAACTCCCCTCCCATCCAGGCTGCCACATAACATTGAGCAGAGTTTCCCGTGCTTATACAATAGGACCTTGTTGGTTATCCATTTTAAATATAGCAGTGTGTACATGTCCATCCCAAACCCCCTATCTTTCCCCCAGTTGTTCCCCCAGGCAAGCAAGTCTTTGATTCCCCTAGGTCTTCCTGGGCTTCTCTGGCCTACCCTTGCAGTCTGGATTCAGAGGCCTGCTCCTCCACGTGCCCCTGCGCTCAGGGTGTCCTCTGAGGGGTGTGTGCTCCTGTCGCGACATCTGGGGCCGCACTGACACACTGTATCAGCAGGGTGAGCCAGGTTCAAGAACTCGCGGTGGGGCTGTGTTGAGGAGGGGCGCGGTCCTGTGTGGTCCCCCTGTCCGGCTCACTGGGCAGTCTGTTCTGTTGTTCCAGGGGCCGGCATCCTGCTCCGGACCCAGGATGCTGTCAGCTCAGCCCCCTCTGCAGGGAGAGCCCTGCCCTGGAGGCCTTGAGTCTTCCCGGTGGGGGGCTCTCCTCAGTTGCCTGTGTTTGATTCCCTTCCTTTCCCGTCCTCCAGCTCTGCCAGATTCTTTTTCCAAAAATAAAAGTCCCCCCCCCCCCGCCCCCCCCCCCGCCGGCTTTATCCCAGCTCTCACCCCAGGGTGGTGAAGTGGAGGTAAAGGCCCCGCTGGAGTTGCCCAGGGCAGCAGCGCGGGGCCCTGGGGTGGCGGTGCCTGGAGCTCTCAGACCATTGCTCACGGCACTTGCCCTGTGGGGGACCTGGGCCTGGCCTGTGATGCTGACTGTAACACTTTTCTTTTTCAGCTGGCTTCCCTTTTTACCAAATAAAATCAGCTTTATTGTTACTTATTTTAAATATCTATTTATTTAAAAAATTATTTATTAGTGGTGGCATGCGGGGTCTTCTTCCCTGACCAAGAATCATACCTGGGCCCCTGCATTGGGAACACAGAGTCTTAGTTGCTGGACCACCAGGGACGTCTCTATTCATTCATTTTTATGGTTTTGTTTTTGTCTTTGCTGGGTCTTCGTTACTGTGCAGGTTTTCCTCTGGTTTTGCTGAGCAGGGGCTGCCCTCTGACTGCAGTGGGGCCCCTCATTACGGTGGTCTCCTGTTACAGAGCCTGGGCTCTATTGAGGCTTCCAGTCTCCAGAACACAGGCTTATAATCGTGGCTCATGGGCTTCGTTGCTCTGCGGCACGTGGGATCTTCCTGGATCAGCGGTTGGATTCTGAGCCACCAGGGCTGCCCAGTATTTATCTTTATGTATTCATTTATTTGCTTGCGCCGGTCTTGGTTGCAGCCCCACAGGACCTTGGTTCTTCGTTGGGGTGCGTAGGATCTTTAGTTGCAGCGCTTAGCTGCACTGGACGGCCAGGGAGCCCCTCAGACCAGCTTTAACGCGACACTTTATAAAGCAGGTGATGGGCCATCCTGGTGCGGGCTGGGGAGTCCTGCTGGGTGGCCCGTGCCCTGGGGGGTTGGGGCCATCTCTGTCCAGGAGCTCGCGGCTGTTGGTGAGCTTCTGGCCTCATGGGGTCCCGGGCAGTATCCTCCCACTGCCAGGGTGCTCCAGCCCCTTCAGCCTGCCTGTGGTGGAGGCACCTCAGATGGCAGCCGTGGGGCGTCTGCGTGGAGCCCTGTATCCTTCCCAGTGCCCAGGCTCCTCCTCGGGCATCGCACACCTCGCCAGGCTGCTGAGTGCTTTCCCCTGCTTTTGGGGCTCTTGGATTCTGCTTTTATGGGCCCGGAGCCTCTCCCTCAGCTGGTTTGGAGGCAGCTCCTTGCAGAGCGTTGGCCGTGCCGCGCGCCCTGCGTACCGGCTCCTCTGTCCCGGGGGTGCGGGCTGCGGCAGGTAGTGTCACTGCTGTTTGTCTTCCTTCACGGGATAGGGCTTTGGGAAACCCCAAAAGCCACTGTTTGGGGTGCTGACATGTCCTCGATGAGACTCTGCAGGTTTGCACCTACTTTGGCTGGTTGCAGGGTTTTCCGTGGTGGGGGAGTCCCCACTTGCAGGGCTGACTGAGGCGAGCTCACTCTGGTTCCAGCTGCCCCAGCGGCCTGCAGCACCGCTGCCACTGGCATGCCACGGGGCGAGGCTCGCTGCCCACCAGGGCCTCTGCCTGGGGCAGGAGCTGCTGGGGGTCTGTGCCCCTTGCCCCTACACCCTGGATGCCCTCTGTTGCCTGCTGACTCCCTCCTGTTGCACCACGACTCACGGAAAGCGCTCTGTCAGCATAGATAGCGCTGTGGTCATGGCTCCCGGAAGCCTCTCGGCGCCCACAGACACGGGGCCTGCCTTGTGTTCCCATGGCTCGTCAACCCGGGGTTGCCACGCTTCTTCTCCGGGCCCGCTGCTTTCCTGGAGCCCCCGTGCGTCACTGCCATTGGACTGGGTGTGTGGATCCTTAGCAGGATTTCCCACCGCATGATGGGGCTCCTCCTGTCCTACAGAGCTCTGGGATGTTTGGTGGCCTAACGTGGAGTGTCTGCCACCTGTTAACAAACCCCTCATCTCGGGCAGCTGGGCGGTGGTGCCGCTTATGGCTGCTGGGGACCCTTG
>NW_024070189.1:102784277-102840362 GCF_014754425.2 Oryx dammah | reverse complement strand
GCTGGGGTTGTGGGTTTGATCCCTGATCAAGGAATTAAAATCCCACAAGCCTGTGCCGTGTGCCAAGAAAATGCCTCTCTGGTGGCAGTGTCCTTGCTGCCTCTCCTCCCTGCCCACCGAGAGGTACCCTCCTGGAGCCCTGGGCGCTTCCCAAGGACAGAGTGTGTGAGAGGGCCTCTGCCACGAGCCTGTGAATTTGATTGGGTCTTCCCTTCCTGGATCGGCGGTTCCCACCTTTGTTTGCTCTTACACGGTGCAGCCAGCTCTTCGACATCAGCCAGCTGTGTCAGACAGACCAGTGGAAAGTGCCTCACTCCCCAAGAGCACACCCTGCTGAGTGCCAAGGCCCCTTGGGTCCCACCCCAGGACTCCAGCTGAGCAGCTGGCGTGTGCCCAAGACGTTTGACCAGCCTGACCACAGACTTGAGGGAGGGCCGGGGGGCACTCTGCCAGCCTGTGGGTTGTACCTTGCTCCCCACCACCCCTGCCCTCCTCCAACAGCAGCTGACTTGCCTTAAAAATATTTTTTTAATTAATTTTTTTATATATTAATTATTTATTTTTGGCTGTGCCTGGTCTTCGTTGCTGTGCATGGGCTGTTTCTGGTTGGGGCGAGCAGGGGCTGCTCTTCCTTGAGGGCACTGGCTTCAGTGGTTGCACCGCGCGGGTGCAGTCGTTGTGGCTTGCCAGCTTTAGAGCTCGGGCTCAGAAGTTGTGCTGCATGGGCTTAGTTGCTCCAAGGCAGGTGGAATCTTCCTGGACCAGGGATCGAACCGTCCCCTGCATTGGCAGGCGGATTCTTATCACTGCGTCACCAAGGAAGTCCAACAACTGACCTTTCCTGCCGCCTCTGTGCGTGTGTCCCAGGACATTTCCCACGTCCTTTGCACACCAGCCTGTCTTATTCTTCCTAAGTTTATAGCAGTGCTAGAAAAATCTCTCATTTTTGTTTTCTTGCTGACTTCTGTGTTTTAGCCACTTGTGCTGTCTTCTCAGTCTGTGCCATATTCATCACCTCTTCCTGTTGGGGTGTGTCTGTCTCTTACTGGGGCTCACTCCAGTGCAGATGGACCTCGGCAGCTCTCTCACAGGATGATGTGCTGCCTGTTCACCAGGATGACACTGTCGCCTGGGCATTCCTTCTCCCAGGAGTGACCCATCACATTCTTGACAGAACGAAATCACCTCACCTGCTGTGAGTTTTGGCCTGGCTGTCCCTGTGAGCAGTGCTTACTCATAGGTTCTTTTCTGGCGAGTCAGATGTGTGAAGTTGGAAACCAGCAGGCCGTTTGTCAGTTTCTTAAGTGTGACCGTGGACCCAGCTGGCTGATGACTTTGAAGCACTTAGACTGTGTTGTTAGGCTCGTTTTCAGGGTCTTGGATTTCCTTGCATTTACCTCCGTGACATATTAGTGGGAAAAACCTGACTGTGGATTGGAAAATACTACATTCTGTATGAGTCCCATTGCTTCCCAAAGTTATTCCATGTATGTAGAGTGTTTGAGCCCGTGCCAACCTGAGGAGGCGGGAGTGGTCAGTTAGGGGGACTGAGCCAGGCCGTGGGAGGTGTGCTGCCTGTCCCCTGGGCATGGAGAGGGCTCACCGAGAAGCCTGGGCCCTGGTGCCGGGCTAGCCTTGACTGGGATGAGGATACAGTATCCATCAGCCCGACACGGCACCGCTTCCCCGAAGGGAGCCACGATTTCCCCATCATTTGGTCCTGCAAGGGTGGTTCCTGTTTCTGCCTTTGTCAGAGCTGATTCCTTGAGGAGGACTCTGCTGACAGGTCTTGCTTGGAGAGCACTGGATTTGGCCTGCAGAATGTGGCTAGAGGTCATGTTTTACTTAAATGAGCACTTTTTTTTTCTTTCTTTTTTTCTTGCTTTAAGTTTTTTGGCCATACCATGTGACATGTGGGATCTCAGTTCCCTGACCAGGGATTGAACTTCTGCCAGGCACACCCCCCCACCCCCACCCCCCCACTCCACCTGTATGCATTGGAATTCTTAATCACTGGACCAGCAAGAGAGAGAGTGAGAGGGAAGTCACTCTTTGCGTGTCCGACTCTGCGGTCACATGGACAGAAGCCTACCGAGCTTCTCCATCCATGGGATTTTCCAGGCAAGTGTACTGGAGTGGGTTGCCATTTTCTTCTCCAGGGATCTTCCTGACCCAGGGATCGAACCTGGGTCTCCAGCATTGCAGGCAAACGCTTTACCCTCTGAGCCCCCAGGGAAGCCCCTGGACCACCAAGGAAGTCCCTAAGTGAGCCCTTATTATTGACTCGTCATCACTTTGTTGAGCACTATTTGAGGTCATGAATACAGTTTGGGGAAAGGTTCTGTGGCCCTGATGCTTCTCTTGGTTTGGGGGCGGGGTGCTCCCTTTGTCCGAGTCTGTCTTGTCAGCTGTCCCTGGTGGGGCCTCCCAGTGTGCCTAGGGCCTTTAAGTGCCCTTTCTCCCAGCCCTCTTCTCCTGCGGCTAGTCGTTTCCCTGATGGGAGAGCAGACTCAGTGAGATCATATGACCCAGGCTACCCCTGCAGTGCCCTTGCTGCCTTGAAAGGCATGAACAAGGTCGTTCCCATTTTGCAGATGAGAAAACTGACTAGCTCAGGCATGAAGTCTGTCTCCCAAGGCCACACGGCTGGTTAGAGGATGGGCTCTCTCACCCTGAAGGTTCTTGGAGGCCTCTTCTTGTCTTCTTCCTGGTGTCCGGGTTGTTGTTGTTTTAAAGAGTGTTGCAGTGGTTTATTTAACAGCATGCAAAAACTGAGAGGTAGGAGCTGGAGCTCACATGTGGCAGAGCCGGTTTGTGCTGTTCGTACGCAGTTTCAAGCAGCTGCTGAGTTATTGCCAGCCCCGTGTGACCAAGTCAGAGGGGTTAAGGGTCTGTCTTAGGTCACACAGCTTCTAGATGGCAGATCCTGAAGTGGAAGCGAGTTTTCTGATCTTAGTTCTGGGCCCCGGGACTGAAGTTTTGTTTTTGATTCACAGCAGCTGTTGAGAGCCCCAGTGTGTCATTCTTGTTCTGAAGCCTCTGGTTCCAGCTTTGGTGTGGAGGTGGGGCCAGTGCAGTGCTCTGATCTCTTATTAGGACAGGACCCCTCCTGATGCTGCCTCAGCTTTCAGGCAGCACCCAGCCCCTCCCTGCACCGCAGCTCTGGCTTGGGTTTGAACGGCTTGGAGTGGTGTGGAGGAGGGGACCCTGGGCCTCGGGTGGGGGTGGCCTTGTCCTTCCTGCCATCAGGCTGTGAGTGCCATGTTCTCCTTAGCCCGGACCCCGGGGCAGCGTGTTGACGATGTGAGGCTGGACCAGCCAAGGGCCCCCAAGTCCACCTGACTTCTTGCCCTGCTCGATTCTGGTTCCTAGCTTAGATGCTCAGAAAGGGTTGGATTGTGCTGTGCACTCACTGCCGCCACACACAGCTCTCAGCTCCAGCAGGCCCGTTCCGTCTTCCTTTCCTAAATAGACCTTCTGGTCCTGCTTCCGCCGAGGCAGCTGGCCTGGGAGTCCTGCCAGGTTCTACTTCTGTGCTGGCGCAGATGGTAAGCTGCGCCCGAATCTAGTTTCAGGCCTGAGATAAAATGGTAATTGTCGACCTGGGCTTGAGGAGTAGGAAGGCGGGCGGCTTGAGCTCTCCTTCAAGGTGTGTCGTGGTGTCTGCTCTCTGAGAAGGCTCGGTGTCTGGCTGCAGCAAGAGGCCAGCGCGTCTCCCGTCACTGAGGCTGGCCTCACGGTGTCCCCTGCACAGACTAGCCTTCTAGTAACTTGAAAAAAGTTATTTCTCACACCTGACCTGGTTTTATTTATGTTCAAGCCCAGGAAGGTGGGCTCTGTCACCCACAAGTGTGGTGTGGGGCTGGGTCTCTCAGGCCTGGCCTGGTGAGCAGCCGAGCAAGGCGTGGAGGGTCACTCCTTGCCTGAGTCACCCCTCCTTGCCCTGCTGCTTCCCAAGTCTGGCAGCGGCTCTGGCTCCAGGGTCTCCAAGATCACAGAAGCCAGCGGGAATCTCCCGCTTCATTTGGAATCTCAGCCAGTGCCCGCGCTCGAGGGCCTCCTGTGGGCAGCGGAGGCGTCCGGGCGAGGTGGGCTCTGCTCCCTCCGGCGCGCCGTGCACTCAGGCGCAGCTTCTATAGCTCAAGGCCATCATGAGCTGACGTTTGGCATGGTGATGCTGAAAGGCCCCTGCGGGGGGACCCGGCCAGTCTGGGTTGAGTCCTTCTCCCCTGTCATGGGGGTGAGGCCTGGCCTGAGCCTCAGTTTCTCCCTGGGTGAGGAGTGAGCAGTCGCCCCTGCCCTGGGGGTAGTAAGGGATTGAGCGGAGCGTCAAATGAAGCGCCAAGTGTAGGAGTGTCCTCCGCTCACCGCTGTCGCCCTGAGGAGAGGATGCCCTCGGCCACATCTCCACAGCCCTGGGTGTCATCTGCTGGGTGTCCAGACCCCCACCGTCAGGGCAGGAGAGGCCCCTTTTGGAACGTGCAGGGGACTGCGCTCCTTGGCCCGCCTCCTGGGCCCCACTGGCCCAGGCTTGGGTCAGAAGGTCCATGGAGGTGCTGGCTGAGGTGGAATCTTCCTCACAGCCCAGGCTAAGGAGCTTGGGGCCAGCCTGCCGGTCCCCTCCCCTAGTGCAGAACCCCCCGAGGTGGCTGTGCAGGAGACCTGGCTTCCGTCAGCCCAGCCTCGGGCTGTGGCCCCCTCTTGCCCCGCCCCCGTCACTCTGCTCTGCCTGGCTCAGCCTCCTTAAGGCTGGTCTCTCTGTCTAGGGCCCGCGCCTCCCTCCCTCTGCTGCAGGCGCAGCTAATGGGGACACCAGTGAGCAGGAGATGCAGAGCCCAGCATCTCCCATCTGGGGCCCCTGCAGCTGCTTCTCCACTCCTGCCCCGGTCCCCAGCTGCCCACAGGCCTGGTTGACGTGGACAAGGGGCCGAGCACTGCCCCTCTGGGCGCTCGGGCCCTTCTCTCCGCACTCCCTTTCCCTGGCCTGGCCTGCCTTGAGGTCTGCGCGCCTCCCGTCCCTCTGGTCTTGGCTCATCACCACCTCTCAGCTGGTCAGAACAGCCTGTCACAGTGTCACTTTGTTGTCCGACTCTGAGACTGTGCTGAGGGGTCCTCGGTGGGCAGGGCAGCATCTCGTACTGGCTGCTGGGTCCCCGCCTGCTGCTTCTGTCCTTCTGCCTTGCTTCAGTGCTCTGCTGCTTTCTCTAGCTATTCGTATTCAATCCTAGGCGAGTTGCTTCTGAGATCTCACCTGCCTGAAAGTGGCTGGGGTCCAGGTGCTGCCGGCTCAGGAAGTGGAGGAGTCTGGCATGGGCAGAGCTGACCCAGCTGTGAAGGTGCAGATGACGCTGGCAGACGCAGTTACCTGGTCTGGCGCCAGAACGCTGGCAATGGGTGTGCGGTGGCCGGAGGGGGTCAAACTGGGCAGAGACACGGAGTTGGAAATTTTCTTCTGTGGTCTTTAGCGCCAGGCAGCAGAGAGGAGGGACGAGGCTAGAAGGTAGAAGACCTGGGGGGACTTCAGGGGGCTCTTTGAGGATCCTCTTGCCCTGGGATAGATTTCTGGTAGTGATTTTTGTTTCTGACTCCCTGCTTGGGGAGAGAGGCTTTGCTCTGCCCTTGTAGCGCAGAGCACCTTCTGGGAGTCTCTGGGACTGCCCCTCTGGAGGGCATTTAGGTGCTGGGACCAGAGCAGACGAAGCGCTGGGAAGAGTGGTCAGTGGCCCAGCACAGCTTCCCTGGGCTGCAGGGTAAAGAATGACGTTTCCCAGGGCCCACGTGGTGGTGGGCCCCTTCCCTTTGTCTGCAGGACTCTCTCTCTAGCCGTGGCTGTCCTGCTTGTTGGGTCACCCGGATAGGTTAGAGATTGGAAGATACGACATTCTTGTCATTTCGTCCTCTTGAGCGGGGCATTTTGCTCCCATTTAACGGTCTCTGCTTTTGCCCAAGGTGAAGCCCCATGCCTTGTGTGCAGGGAGCCCAGCTCGCTCTGTTCTGGTCAGCAGCCTCAAGGGACAAGAGCGCGGGTACGCTGCCTAGAACCAGGCAAGCACTGCAGCGCTGCAGTGCAGTGTTTTCCAGAAGATTCTGGGAACTTGAAAAAAAGTTATTTCTCACACCTGACCTGGTTTTATTTATGTTCAAGCCCAGGAAGGTGGGCTCTGTCATCCACAAGTGTGGCGTGGGGCTGGGTCTCTCTGTCTGGCCCGGCGAGCAGCCGAGCAAGGCATGGAGGGTCACTCCTTGCCTGGGTCACCCCTCCGGAGGCTCTGCTGTTTCCCGAGTCTGGCAGCGGCTCTGGCTCCAAGGTCTCCAAAATCACAGAAGGCAGCGGGAATCTCCTGTTTCATTTGGAATCTCAGCCAGTGCCCGCGCTCGAGGACCTCCTGTGGGCAGCGGAGGCGTCTGGGGGAGGTGGGTTCTCTCTACCCCAGCCTGGCTTGGTGGGACCCCTTTCTCATCACCCTGGCCTCTGAGCTGCCCGTTTCAGCCTCCTTTTCAATTTCTCACACAAATCTCTGGGCTGACAGAAATGGTTTGTCTTTGGTACGTGTCCCCCCTGCCCCTCTGCAGTTAGCCTCCTGGTCTGTTCTTGGTGCTGAAGGCGAAGGAAGCCTGCACTCACCTCTGTCCACGTTGCCTTTAGAAACCACCCTGTGGACTTCCTGGGTGGTCCTGTGGTTAAGATCTGCCTGCCAGCGCAGGGGACGTGGGATTGATCCCTGATCGGGGAACTAAGATCCCACATGCCGTGTGACAATGAGCCAGAGAGCCACAGCTGAGGCCTGACACAGCCAAGGATACAAAAATCAGGGGAGGAGAAGCAAGGAAACCCTACCAGACCAGGAGCAGCAGCGTGGCCCAGCACACTCTGTGAGGCGTTTAGGCCCTGCTGTGCATTTGGAGGGTAGAGGGGGCTCAGGAGCCGCTGGGTGTGGGGGGAGCATGGACTCTTCTGGCCTTTCCTGGCATCATCTCAGCCCGGCTGATGGAGGCCAGCACATGGGCTCTTCCTGCCTGGATGTCTGGGGAGATGGGGCAGGAGGGACAGCCACTCCTTGGAGCAAAGTATACAGGGTGGGGAGAGGCAGCCTGACCCTGCAGAAGAGCACCCTGAGTGAGGGTTTAGAGAGGGGCCTGGTCAGTGGGCGTGCTCCACACAGGCCCTTGGGGTGGGGCGGGGTGGGGGACGTTCATTTCCAAATGTCCTCTCTGTTGTGTGACCTCTTGGGGCACCTTCAAGCACCTGTGTTCATGAAGTACTAGTGAGATTTTAAATGACTGGAACCTGATGCTCCACAACTCAGCCACATGTTCCCTACTGCATGGAGACACCTCTGCGTCACCCCCATGGGCGTCGGGAAGCACTGGGGAAGTTAGTCCCCCAGCAGCACTGGTGTGGGGTGGGGTGCTGACAGTCCATGCCCGAGTTAGCGCTTTACGTGGCTTGTCTGGTGAGTCCTCACCCCCTCCCCAGCTTTCTGAGGCCAGGAGTAAACAGTATGTTGGAAAGATGGAGGAGCCTCCCTAGTGGTCCAGTAGCTAAGATTCTGTGCTCCCAATTGCAGGGGGCCTGAGTTCGATCCCTAGTCAGAGAGATAGATTCCACATGGCGAAACTAAGACCTAGCACAGCCAAATAAATAAATTAGTTAAATTTTAGAAAAATTAAAAAAAAATAGTAATAGGGGCTTCCCTAGTAGTCCGGTGACTAGGAATCCGCCTGCCAGTGCAGGGGACACATGTTCAATCCCTGATCCAGGAAGATTCCACACCACAGCAGCTCAGCCCGAGTGCCACAGCTACGGCGTGCGTGCGCTAGAGCCATTCCCTGTAGCAAGAGAAGCCGTCACAGTGAGAAGCCCGTGCACCGCAACTAGAGAAAGCCTGTGTGTAGCAAGGAAGACTCAGTGCAGCCAAAAATAAGAATTAAAAAAACTTTAACAATAAGGAATTATGACCTAGTACAAGTTTATTATGTCATCATGTTAAGTAATGAGATGAAGCAGAGGATTTTAGTGCTATAATTTTGAAATGGTGGTGAGGAAAAGTGGCATTGGAAAACAGCGACATACTGTCTATCATTTGATAAAGCATATCAGAGTTGATACTGTTCGTAACTGCTGAAGGAAATGCTAAGAAAAGATGTTTTTGCTTCTCACCCAAATTCAAGGACAGCCCAAATGGGAGCCCTGTTCTGTCCATGTCCTCCGATGCAGGGCCCTCAGTGGCTGTTCCCAGTGTGGACTTTTGTAACCTGCTGTGATGAATGAGGAAGCCTCCCAGCTTCAGTCTCGGAAGTGGGGCTCTTTTGAGAGGTGGTTGACCCCACGACTCTGTTCAGATCCCTCGTGGTCCTCAGATGTTAGAGAGGGCTCAGAGGAGGGCGGGGATGAGTCGGCAGCCAGCACCAAAGGTCCAGGACCAGCCCAAGACAATCTGAGTATCAGGATGTGTGCTTAGTTGCTCAGCTGTGTCTGACTTTTTGTGACCTCGTGGACTGTAGCCCGCCAGGCTCCTCTGTCCATGGGATTCTCCAGGCAAGAATACTTGAGTGGGTTGCGATTCCCTTCTCCATGAATTTTCCTCATCCAGGGATTGAACTGGCATCTACTGCATTGCAGGCAGATTCTTTATTGTCTGAGGCACCTGGGAAGCCCCAAGTATCAGGATGACTAAGGACGACAGTGCATTTGAGACCATTGCAAAAGGCGGTCCATGAGTCTGTCAAGGTTCTCCAGAGAAACAGAAATCGATAGGAGTGAAAGAGTGAGAAGAGACGTGTGTGTGTGCGTGTGTGCGTCCTTTTTGGCCATGCTCATGGCTTGTGAGGTCTTCCTTCCCCCACAGGGAAGCCTGTGTGGGCTGCTGTCTCTGGGGTCGCACAGAGTCGGACACGACTGAAGCGACTGAGCCGCAGCAGCAGTGAAAGCGCTGGGCCTCCGGGAAGCTCCGTTGTATGTGCGTGTGTGTGTGTGAAGTAAGTTTATTTATTTAGTTCTGTGCGTGCTCTTTGGGGTTGCATGGACTTTTTCTCTGGTTGTGGTGTGCAGGCTTCTTGCTGCAGTGGCTTCTCTTGTTGCGGAGCGTGGGCTCTGGCACGCGTGGGCTTCAGCAGTTGCAGCAGGTGGGCTCAGTAGTTGCACTTCCCAGGCTCTAGCACAGTCGCAGTAGTTGTGGTGCCCGAGCTTAAGTTGCTCCAAGGCATGTGGGATCTTCCCGGATCTCCTGCATGGGCAGGCAGACTTTTTATGACTGAACCACCAGGGAGGGAAGCCCCCCTTGTGTGTGTGTGTTTAATTTTTAAAGAGTGAAGTATAATTGATTTACAGTGTTGTGCTAATTTCTGCTGTACAGCAAAGTGATTCTGGGGTGTGTGTGTACACATTCTTTTTTTTTTTCCAATTGATCTGGCTGCGTTGGGTCTTAGCTGCAGCACATGGGCTCTCTGGTTGTGGTGGGGGGCTCCAGAGTTCAAGGGCTTGGAGTGCGGCATGGGGTCTTATACTCTGTGGCATGTGGGATTCTTTTTCCCCGACCAGGGATCGAACCCACCATTGCGTTGCACGGCAGATCCTTAACCACTGGTCCAGCAGAGAAATCCCTATATGCCTTGTTTTTAAAGTGTGTTTTCCATTGTGGCTTATCGTAGGATATTGAGTGTAGTCCTCTGCGCTGCAGAGTGGGACCTTGTTGCCATCCGTTCTGTCCGCGGTGGTTCACATCTGTAAGCCCAGCCTCCCACCCACCCCTGCCACACCCCTTCCCCTCGGCAGCCGCAGGGCCTTCTCTGTCCGTGAGTCTGTTCTGTCTGCAGGTTCATTCGTGTCATAGCTTAGATTCCACATGTAAGTGATATCACGCGGTACCTCTTTCTTGTTCTGATTCGCTTAATACAGTCATCTCTGCCTGCGTCCATGTTGCTGTAAATGGCATTAATTCATTTTTGATGGCCGAGTAGTAGTCCATTGTGTACACGCACTGCGTCTCCTTTATCCAGTCATCTCTCGGTGGGCATTAGGGCTGTTTCCATGTCTTGGCTGCTGTGAATAGTGCTGCTGTGAACATGGGGGTGCGTGTGTCTTTCTGAGTTACAGTTTTGCCTGCTTATGCCCAGGAGTGGGATCGCTGCACTGTATCGTAGTTCTGTTTTTAGTTTTCTGAGGAACCTCCATACTCTTTTCCATAGTGGCTGCACCAGTTTGCATTAGCACCAACAGTGTAGGAAGGTTCCCTTTTCTCCACCCTCTCCAGCATTTGTTTTTGGTAGAGCTTCTGCTGATGGCCATACTGACCGGTGTGAGGTGGTGTGCCCCAGTGTGGTTCTGATTTGCATTTCTCTAATAGTTAACGCTGTTGAGCATCTTTTCATGGGTCTGTTGGCCATTTGTGTTTGAGAAAAGACTTATTAAAGAATCGGCTCATGCATCTCTGGAGGCTGTCAAGTTCAAAATCTGTAGGGCAGGTTGACAGGCTGGAGACCCAGGGAAGAGCTAAAGTTGTATCTTGAGACACTGATTGGGAGACTTGTGGAAGCTTTACTCAGAATCTTATTTTTAAATGTTAATCTCGTCTAAAAAATGCTTTCAGTGCAACTGGTATTTGACCAAACAGCTCAGTTCTGTGACCTAGCCAAGTTGACACATAAAATTCACCATCACACTGCTGATGATAGCATGTAAATAAATTAGTGGGGAAACAGGAGGGCTCCTGCTTATGGTGGGATGCCGCAGCTGGCAGAGATAGGAGCTGTGTTTTACAGCCGCTGCTGTAAACCTGTGGATGGTGGGGTTGGCTGAACCTAGGCTGTGGGTGGGGAGCAAGCATCTATTGTGAGCTGCATGGGCAGAAGGCAAGCCAGACAGGTCTGGGTGGTCAGAATTCATGGGACTGCAAGGGCAGGCAGACTCCTCTGGGAGGACCTCTGGGTGGGGTGCCACTGAGAAGGACGGTCCCCTCCGGGCACGTGCCTGGAGCACAGCACAGTTATCACACTCACACTAGGTGGACCCACAATGCTGGGTAGCACGTTCTAGTAAAGGGGGGTGGGTGGACTCCTCCAAAAATGTCCATGTCTTAAGCGTCAAAGAACAGCCGAGAAGCCTCCAGGAGAAAGGTGGCTGGTGAGATGGGGCAGGTCCGTGCCGTGTGTGGCTCTCTCCGCTGGAGGGAGGGCAGTGGGGGGACACCACCGAGCCAGGTGGCAACGCGGAAGGGAGGCAGCGGTGCAGAGTGGCCTGTCGATAATGGACACAGTGCAGCTGGCGGCTGGCGTGTGGCTTACTCCTCAGAAACGCACCATGTGTTTAGGGTGAAGCGTAGTGGTGTGTGCAGCTCATTCTTGACTGGTTTGAGGAAGCAAGTAGATGCACCCAGATCTCTCTGCTATGGGGTGCGTGCGTGCGGCAGAGAGCTTGTGGGTTTAAAGGTACTTGGGTATTCTTTGTGCTGTGGCAGCTTTCCTGCGAGTTTGGGATTATTTCCACATCATGTCTAGGAGAGAGAGCCAGTCAGGGATGTTTATTCCCTGCTCCTGGAAGCAGCACCTCACCTGCCATGCCGTGTGGTCAGAGCCAGCTCTCATCTCTGCTCTGCAGGTGGCTGAGCCCCGAATCAGGTGACCTGTTGCACGTCCTGGAGGCCAGCAGTGGTGGGACATCCTCCCCGTCCCGGGACTCAGCTTCCCGTGGGAGAGACCAGCCTAGCATGTCGGTTAAGTCCTCTCCTGGTGGCAGGGGTCCGAGTGAGCATGCCCCCCGGGAGCCTTTCTGAGGAAGCCTCAGTGGAGGAGGCAGCTGGCTGGATCCAGGGAGGAATGCCCTGGACAGTGGCTTGGTGCAGGGAGTGGTCTCATAGCGCTGGTTTGAGTGTTGTAAAGGGGGTCACCATGGGCCCCCGGTCTGTGGGGTGTGATTCGACGGATGCTTGTGAGCGTCCGCGAAGGACTCCTCATTTCTGTCTGCTCTCTGTTCTGGCGGGGTCCGTGGTTCTCTCTGCAGCACTCTAGCTCCCTCTGGTTTCTGGGGCACCTCAGCTCTAGGCAGATGCGCAGTGCTTGGTCTTGTCACTCTGAGCCAAGATTAGTCACTTGTTTTTCGGCAGGTGACAAGATGTTCTGTAAAACGGTGGCTGATGGTTTCAGACTTCTGGCTCATCTGTGCTTTGGGGGCAGAGCAGGCTGGGGAATGGAAACAGGTCTGCAAGAGCAGGAGTGAGTGCCCAGCTCTGGCAAGGACTCTGGTCAGCCAGCTGAGGAGGGGGCAGGAGTGTCCATGGCAGTGTGACCCCCCGTTAATGCTGGGGGAGAGGCAGACTGGGGGAGAGGTTCTGTCCTAAAGTGGTAGGGGGCCTGCTGCCTCCTGATTTGGGGAGGCAGTCCTGGGTTCGAGTGTGGGCTCTGCCGCTTCCTGAGCTGGTGACCTTGAGCAGAGCTGCTGGCTTCCCTGAGCTCCAGTTTCCTCATCCAGTCCGAGCCGGTCAGGGAAACATGTGACCTTGTCCACGGGAGGTCCCCAGAGTCAGGCTCCTGAGGGCCACTGGGACACCAAGGCCCTGGCAGAACACGCACTGCTCCTGCCCCAGAGGAGGCCAGCGTCGCTGCCCCGCCAGCTCTGCAGGACGGGCTGTTTGGTGACATTTCTCATTGTGCGGTTCCCTCTGAGGACCAGTCATGTTTCCGAGGAGCAGTCACTTGGCAGACCTGGGTGGACACCAAGGTACAACTCAACCCAAGAACGGGGCTGATCGCCCCCTGACGAGAGCCAGGGGGCAGCTGATGTGCATGGAGCGACAGCCCGCCAGGGGAGCAGGGGCCCGCAGGCACGTTTCTCAGAACTCCAGGGCAGGTGGAGGGCGGTCAAAACCACCACCTGGCCCCCTCTTTCCAGTCGGCCCACACGTGCCCGAGAACGCCATCCTTACACCTGCTGGGGGCAGCAGAGAGCCCCTTGAGGGCTGGGTCTGAGCCAGTGGCTG
Source organism: Oryx dammah (assembly GCF_014754425.2). Classification (NCBI taxonomy): domain Eukaryota; kingdom Metazoa; phylum Chordata; class Mammalia; order Artiodactyla; family Bovidae; genus Oryx; species Oryx dammah. The sequence goes on along the minus strand of NW_024070189.1, from coordinate 102,827,388 downwards.
GGATGACAGCTGGGTGGGCAGCCGGGCCCCCACCCTCCTTGGGCTCCAGCAACTTGTGAGTGTCCAGAGTTGTTCCAGGAAGGTCCGTTGCGTCTGCTGGCTGATAGAGGACCCAGTTGTTCCGAGAGACTGACACCTGGGTCTGTTGGAGTCCAAGCAAGGATTGGAAGGAAACAGTTCATTCTTGGCCCTGGTAGGGATAAAGCCTGAGCCTCTGACAGCCGCTCAGTTCCTCACCGTGGAGACCCTCTGCGGGTGCAGGGCTCCGGGCCATGTTTGGCTCCTGGGCCTCCCTATGGATCCGGCACAGCCAGCCTCAACCAGCTCAGGAGCTGTTCCTCAAAGTAATTTCCGGTAGCCTCCTCTGGGTCAGACCCTGTGAGGGTGAGGACTTTGTTGGGATAGGCAGCTGGTAACTGGGGACCCACGTCTGAGTCTGCCACCTGGCTGCTCCAAGCACTGTCCCGAGCTGGAGGTGCCGCCAGGAGAAGAAAGAGCACGGACTGAGCTCAGCCGGCTGGCTTCCTGAGACATGGCTGCCTTCCACGTGTTCGTCATGTTCGTTCTGCTCTCCCCTGCCCCACACATTTGAGGACTGGCCAGGCTGGGCCCTGCACCCAGTCCGTGCCTGCTCTCTATGCCACAGAAGCGCACCGGTGACCGAGGGACCTCTAGGAGGGTCCTGAGCCCCTGACCATCTTTTCTGCCACATTAAGTGTGTGTGTGTGTGTCTGGATGTGCTGGGTCTTAGTTGCCCAGCATGTGAACTCTTAGTGGTCACACGTGGGATCTAGTTCCCTGACCAGGGACCGAACCTGGGCCTCCCCTGCATTGGGAGCTCAGAGTGTTAACCACTGGACCACCAGGGAAGTTCCTTCTCCCAGATTTTGATGGCTCTTTGAAACTTTTGGAGTCCTCTGGCTCAGAATATCAGAACTACTTGAAAGAGAAAGGTTACCAGCTCTCTGGGGAGGCTGACTTGTCCAGCCATTTCTCCATGCCTCTGGGATGTCTCTGGACCCCCCAGGAGGGGTGTCTCAGGCTGTGGTCCAAGGCCACGTCTCTAACCTGACCTTGTTGGGAGGCAGCCTTCACAGCCCACCTGGTCCAGAGCTGGCTCTGCTCGGAGGCAGTCCCCTTTCCTGGGGTCCCTAACTGGTGAGTGGTGGGGTGTTCAAGGTAGGGTCTGCATGGGGCCCTTCTCTGTTCCTGAGCAGTTGGGATTTATTCCAGCGACGTGGTGGCTTCCCAGGGAGCGCAGTGGAAGAACCTGCCTGCCAGCTCAGGAGACGAAAGAGACGCTGGTTCAAACCCTGAGTCTGAAAGATCTCCTGGAGAAGGAAATGGCAAGGCACTCCAGTGTTCTTGCCTGGAAAATTCCATGAATGTGAACAGAGGAGCCTGGCAGGCTATAGCCATGGGGCCGCAAAGGGACACGGCCAGGCACAGCGCAGCGCTACGGTGGCGGCGGGGCATGTGGGCGTGGCGGAGCCGGTGCCCGTGGCTGCTCAGAGGCTGCTGGGGCACAGAGGTGTGGGAGCTTGGAGCGTGTCCAAGGCAGCCTCGTGGGACTGATGCTGAGTGAGCTCCTAGGCTGGGCATGCGGGTCCCTGACCCGGCAGCTCCTGGCGTGCTCTGTGTGTGTGGGCATTAACAGTGGATGCGATGTATACTGTCATGTAAGAAACGAATCGCCAGTCTGTGTTTGATGCAGGATACAGGATGCTTGGGGCTGGTGCACGGGGATGATCCAGAGAGATGATATGGGGTGGGAGGGGGGTTCATGTTTGGGAACTCAGGTACACCCGTGGTGGATTCATGTCAATGTATGGCAAAACCAATACAGTGTTGTAAAGTAAAATAAAGTAAAAATAAAAACTAAAAAAAAATAAAAGACTTTGAAAAGAAATTTAACTCAAAGAGAGAAATAAAGACACACTCATATAAAACAAACAAAAACAAAACAAAACAAAAAAAGTGGATGCGAGTGAGTGACCCTGCTTAGGCACCAGCTGGAGGCTGCAGGGTGTGGGGCGGGCGGGTCTCATCCTACTGGGAAGAGAAACGACTTGTGCCTGCATCTCCTGGGACGGACCTGGGGCGCTTTGTGGAAGGTGAGAAGGGAGAAACTTGAGCTGAACCCTGTGCTGAGATGCACAGCGTCCGGGCAGCCCGCATCCTGGGCCGCGCCCCCAGAGGGCCCGGGCCATCCAGGTCAGCCCTCAGCTTCCTCTGCTGGAAGATTCCATCCCAGTCACTGCCGTCTGGGCAGGGGCGGAGGAGGGGGGGCGGCGGGGGGTGTGTTTCTTTTGTCATGGTGCCCCCAGGCTGTGGGCGAAAGACAGGCTTGGGCAGAGTGAAGTTTGGTATCAAGCTCAGGGCCTGTTGATAAGTTTTAGTGAGCAATTAAAAAGGAAAAATAGGACTTCCTTGGTGTTGAGAATCCTCCTGCCAATGCAGGGGACACGGGTTTGATCCCTGGAGCGGAAGATTCCACAGACCGAGGGGCGCTAAGCCCGTGCACCACGACTATTGCAGCCCACCCACCTAGAGCCCGTGCTCCACACCAAGAGAAGCCACGTCAATGAGACGTCCACACGCGGCAATTAGAGAGGAGCCCCCAATCCCTGCAGCTAGAGAAAGCCTGCTCGCAGCAAGGAAGACCCAGCACAGCCGAAAGTTAAAAAAGCAAGCACAGTTTTAAAGAAGAGGAAAAACAAGCCCGCTCAGCACGTAGGCTCCCGGCGAGGTGCATGGCGTCAGGATCACGTCGGTGCAGTGCGCCCTGTGCACTTTCCCGCCCACTTGTCCATTTCCCCAGGGCTCCCATTACCCTCATCGGGGCTCCCAGGGAGAGAGTGGGATGAGGCCAAGGACGCACTCTGGGGTGGGCCTCTGCTGGGAGTAGGGGCTCAGGTCCCCGGGGCGGAACCAGGGCGCGGGCTGCAAGCCCCAAGACTTGGTGCTGTTCGTGCACAGCTCGCTCCGTGCGCACAGGGCCTGGGTGGCAGAGGAGACGAGACCCGCGGTTTGGCCACCTACACTGCCGTGGGGACCTGGGACCAAGCCCAGCGTGTGGACCTGGCCCTCCACAGCCCATGCCCAGTGCTGCAGGCTGTGTGTGCTGGGGGCGTGCAGCAGGTACTGACTTGGGGCTTAATTTTTCTATTTGAGGAAAGGCAGATGGGAAAGATGAGATAGTAATGAGGCAGAGATGTTGAAAAAAGGGCCTGGCACAGGCGTGGGTTGCAGAGCTCGGCGCAGTGGCAGGGGTTGGTGGCTCACGACAGCCACACTTCCCTAGGGCCAGGCCTGGGATGTGCTGCCAGCAGCCGTGAATGGAACAGGGCTCAGTGGAATAGAGCCACTTAGAAATACGTGTTTATTTTTATTTATTTGTTACTGGCTGCGCTAGGTCTTCATTGCTGCCTGTGGGCTCTTCTCCAGGTGCAGCAAATGGGGGCTACTCTCTGGTTGTGCCACTTTGTCAGAGTCTATAGTTGCTCTTTGAAGGACATTGTTAACAGAACGAAAGGACAAGCCACAGACTGGGAGGAAAATCTTTGTAAAAGTCATCTGCTAAAGCTCAAGTATCTAGAATATATGATACATGGGGTTCTCCTGTTGCAAAGCACAGGCTCTGAGTGAGAGGGCTTCAGTGGGTGCTGCACATGGGCTCATTGCTGTGGATCACGGGCTTAGTTCCCCACGGCATGTGGGATATTCCCGGAACCGGGATCGAACCTATGTACCTTGCGTTGCAAGTGGATTCTTAACCACTAGACCACCAGGGAAGCCCTAGAAGCACTTTAATGTGAAGAATTAATAATTTAGCAAATGTTTGTTTCATCCTGTCATATCATGTGTGTTTCACAAAGAGTTTGGATAAATTGTAGAATTGGAGTACGATCTAATGAACCGTGTCAGGGCCCATGACTGGTCTTCCTTTGAGGTTGGGATCAGCTCTGCTGGTGAAGTGGGGACCCCAGCCCTGCTCTGGGACCTCCAACAGCCCTGTCCCCACTCTGTAGTTCATTTTCCTCAGTCATAACAGCAAGAACCCTGATATCTATGAGGAGCTGAAGATGAGAGTGAGTGTCCTGATGGAGGTTGGCTGTTCTTGATACCACAAGTCATCACGCTCATTTTGGCTGTGATTTCCAGGAAGAGCCTGTGCTCAGCGAGCCCGTGCATCCCACCTCCAGTCGGGCTTCGGGGGCCCCCCACCCGCCCACATCCAGGTAGAGCACTTGTCAGGCACTGCTGCCTGCGGTTCCTTTTGCCCTCCTGGAGTCTCGACAGCCCCTGTGGTGCGACTTACCCGTCTGTAGAGTCACTGCTTTGGGCACCTGGGGCAGTTGATTGGGCTGACACACGGGGGACACAGGAAGCCTGGCAGGGGAGGGGTCTTGGTTCCACGTGGCCTAGGCCTAGACTTGTTGACTTTATTGGTGTGTGAGCCGTGGAGCAAAAAAATTGTCAGGTGCCACTTTATCAGAATCTATAACTGCTCTTTGAAGGACATTGTTAAGAGAACGAAAGGACAAGCCACAGACTGGGAGGAAAGTCTTTGTAAAAGTCATCTGCTAAAGCTCGAGTATCTAGAATATATGAAGAACTCTCAAAATGCAGTAGTGAAAAGTTGACCCTGTTTTTTAAAAATGCGTTGGAGATTTGTATAGCTTCTCCATAAAGATGCGGGATGGCAGATTTGTCCATGAGAACCTTCTTCACATTAGTCATTAGGGAAATGCAAGTTGAAGCCGCAGATACCACTTCACAGCTAGGAGCATGGCTCAGATAGAAAACCTGAGAACACGAAATCCTGATGGGGGCTGGTCTCATGAAGTTAAACATGCACTTGCCACTGAGATCCAGCCTGTGCTTCTGGCTGTTCATCAGGCGAGATGAAAACGCACGTCTGCACAGAAACCTGCGTGTGAGTGTTTATGGCAGTTGGTTCATTGGTCCCCCAAGGTGGAAATGACCCCGGTGTCCTTCGGTCTGCAAACGGATGAACAGACTGTAGTGTGACATGGTGGGTTAATACTAAGCGGTAAAAGGACGTTCCAGTGAGAGCAGCACGGGCAGATCTCCTGCTGCTTATGCTGAGTATTCCGTGGTCAGCTGCGTATGTCGTTGTTCAGTCTCTCAGTCGTGTCCAGCTGTTTGCCTCTCCATGGGCTGCGGCACGCCAGGCTTCCCTGTCCTTTACCATCTCCCAGAGTTTGCTCAAACTCATGCCCGTTGTGTCAGTGATGCCATCCAATCATCTCATCCTTTGTCGTCCCCTTCTGTTCCTGCCTTTAGTCTTTCCCAGCATCAGGGTCTTTGTACGGAGTCAGTTCTTCGCATCAGGTGGCCAAAGAATTGGAGCTTCAGCATCAGTCCTTCCAGTGAATATTCAGGCTTGATCTCCTTCAGAATGGACTGGTTGGATCTCCTTGCAGCCCAGAGGACTCTCAAGAGTCTTCTCCAACACCACAGTTCAAAAGCATCAGTTCTTCGGCGCTCAGCCTTCTTCACAGTCCAGCTCTCACATCCATACATGACCACAGGAAAAACCATAGCCTTGACTAGACGGGCCTTTGTTGGCAAAGTAATGTCTCTGCTTTTTAAAACACCATCTAGGTTGGTCATAGCTTTTCTTCCAAGGAGCAAGTGTCTTTTAATTTCATGGCTGCAGTCACCATCTGCAGTGATTTTGGAGCCCAAGAAAATAAAGTCTGTCACTGTTTCCATTGTTTACCCATCTATTTGCCGTAAAGTGAGGGACCGGATGCCATCATCTTCGTTTTTTGAATATTGAGTTTTAAGCCAGCTTTTCCGTTCTCTTCTTGCATCTTTATGAAGAGGCTCTTTAGTTCCTCTTCTCTTCTCTGACATAAGGGTAGTGTCATTTGCATATCTGAGGTTACTGATAATTTCTCCTGGCAATCTTGATTCCAGCTTGTGCTTCATCCAGCATGATGTACTCTGCATTTAAGTTAAATAATCAGGGTGACAATGGTACAGCCTTGATGTACTCCTTTCCCAGTTTGGAACCAGTCCATTGTTCCATGTCCGTTTCTAATCTGACTGTTGCTTCTTGACCTGCATGCAGGTTTCTGAGGAGGCAGGTAAGGTGGTCTGGTATTCCCATCTCTTGAAGAATTTTCCAGTTTGTTGTGATCCACACAATCAGAGGCTTTAGCGTAAAGTCAGCTGCATAAGGACCCCCAGTAGATGTCCCAAGTCTTAACCCCTGGAACCTGTGAATTTGGTCTTACATGAAAAAAAGTACTTTGCAGATGAGAAAATGTTAAGGATTCTTTAGCTGATTCACAGTTATGGAGAGCACACTAGTGGTTACCAGTGAGGAGAGGGAATGAGGAGGGGCAGATAGGAATAGGGGATTTTACAGAAAGGGTTGTTACGGGATTATATGAAACCATGTATGTGAAACTTTTGAAAATCGTAAAGCACTGTTGAATCTAAAGACTCATTCAGTTTGTTGTGTCGTTCAGTTGTTAAGTTGTGTCTGGCTCTTTGTGACCCCACAGACTGCGGCCCACCAGGCTCCTCTGTTCTCCACTCTCTTAGAGTTTGCTCAAATTCATTCAGTAAAGAGCTTTAAAAAGTTGAAAAAGATACGATACATGTAAATCTATGCTTCAGTTCAATTCAATTCAGTCGCTCAGTCGTGTCCGAGTCTTTGTGACCCCATTAATCGCAGCACGCCAGGCCTTCCTGTCCGTCACCAACTCCTGGAGTTCACTCAGACTCACGTCCATCAAGTCCGTGATGCCATCCAGCCATCTCATCCTCTGTCGTCCCCTTCTCCTCCTGCCCCCAATCCCTCCCAGCATCAGAGTCTTTTCCAATGAGTCAGCTCTTCTCATGAGGTGGCCAAAGTACTGGAGCTTCAGCTTTAGCATCATTCCTTCCAAAGAAATTCCAGGGCTGATCTCCTTCAGAATGGACTGGTTGGACCTCCTTGCAGTCCAAGGGACTCTCAAGAGTCTTCTCCAACACCACAGTTCAAAAGCATCAATTCTTCGGCGCTCAGCCTTCTTCACAGTCCAACTCTCACATCCATACATGACCACAGGAAAAACCACAGCCTTGACTAGACGGACCTTAGTCGGCAAAGTAATGTCTCTGCTTTTGAATATGCTATCTAGATTGGTCACAACTTTTCTTCCAAGGACTAAGCTTAGACGCCAGAAAAAAGCCAGGAAAAAAAATTTGTTTTAAGTTAAGCGTTCAGAGATGGGATTATCTAGGATTCTTGGGCCCTAAATGTGATCACAAGTGATCTTTTGAGCGCAGAGAGAGATTGGAAGCAGTCAGAAGAAAAGGAGGTGATGTGACCCTAGGATTGGAGTGGTGTGTCCAGAAGCCACAGATGCCTGGGGCTGTCAGAGTTGGCCAAGTCAGGGACGGCAGCGCCTCTGGAGCGCAGCCCTGCTGACGGCAGCCGACCTCAGCCTGCAGGGCCCGGGGATAAATGCGTTTCTGGTGTGTACACCACCACGCTCGCTGTGACTTGTTCCATAGCCCCAGGAAAACCAATGCAGTGTGATCCCATTTATGTGACCATGTAGGAAAGGGGCACCCACAGGGCCAGGACACAGATCGGAGGCCGGTGGGGGTGAGGGGAGAGTGAGAGTCTGCTGGGCCCGTGGAAATTCCAGCAGAAAGTAGGGGGGCCGTCCAGTGCTGGCCATGTTGATTTGCTCATCCAGGAAGAGCAAAACAGATGCACGGCATGGCCAGGGCCAGTTAACAGGTGATTTACATCTGTTTCTCCAATCTCTAAGGTGTCTTACATTTTTTTCCCTAAGCTTTCTGTGTTCTTTGGTGACACATATTTTGACACAAATATTTGTTTGCTGGCAACCAGCATGGGTCCTGATTTACACCTGGCTCCCAGCCGGAATCCTTTTTTTCTTGTCTTAGGTGTCCCTTCACTTAATGGTGAATGTTGTGCCGTCCTCCCAGCTAAAGGGAAGAGCTGCTGTGAGCCCTGGTGTTGGCCTGCCACACCCTTGATCTCTGCCCTCAGCCAGGAGCATAGAATCTGTGTGTCCACTCAGGTTTCCCAGCCTGGCCCTGAGCTGGCCTCACCGACTGCACTGAGCTGGGGCTGCATCCCAGGCCTTTCTTCCTGCCTGTGCTTCACAGGAAGGCCCCCCTCTTGGTCCCCGACGCCACAGTCTAAACTCTCCACGGCCTTGCCATCCCCTTGGAACCTGCCAGGAAGCCACAGGAAGGATTCCTGAAAGGCATTTCTCAATCGTCTCTGCTTTACTGGAAATGGGTGTGTGGGGTGGTGGGCAGTTGCCAGGAGGTTAGCAGCCAGGCCTTGTCTCAGGACTTAACCTCCCCCTTTGCTGGCCACACACTGCCCATGGGAAGGAGCATCCCAGCTCTGAAGAATCAGCTCAGGGACTTCTTTGTGCTTCATGCAATTGGAAAGACAAACTCTTCAAGGAGAGGCGGAAGCCTTCACCCTCATCACTTTGTGCAGGCTCCTCTGAGTTACGAGGGCCTCAGGCCACAGGGGAGGTGCTGCCTGGGCACAGTCAGCACCCCCCGGTGGGCAGTGGAGGACCCGGAGGGCGGTGTTGGGTACTGCTCCCCACGCTCAGTCAGCGCTGAGCGTCCTGCCGCTGTGTCCAGCTGTGCCCTGAGCGCAGCACTCCTTCCGCCTCGCCCCCTTTCTCCCTGAGGACACACTGGTCTGTGCTCAGACAGGACCCTGCCCCCGGCTGCTCTGTGTGCCAGTGAGGGGTGGGCGGGTCTTGTACTAACGCACTTCTTACGGAAACCCTTTCACCTGGGAGTGTTCTGGGGTTGATGCGACAGGGCTGAGAAGAGCAACTGCCCCCTGGCTGAGACCCAGTCTCACCCTCTGAGCTGTGACCTGTCTTCTCTCAGCTTTGCCTGGTGCCCTCGCCTCCCCATTTTTGGTTTCTTTGGTTTTGATAGAACATCTTTAGAACAAGCCCAGGTGTCTTTTCATCTCACCCATGGCTTTTCTCAGTCGCTGTGTTGAACAGCAAGAGATACGGACGTGTGTTTTTCAGACATCGCCTCTGTGCAGCTCCCCGAGAGCACCCTTGCTGGGACTAGTTCAAGTAGCGTCCACACAGAGCCACTCGGGACAGCCACGTCAGTCTGTGGTGGCTTACAGCTCTCTGCTCTTCTTTCCCTAGAGGCACTCATCTGTCGAAGAAGCTAGCTCATTGGTCCCGTGGAATTTCCCACGTTCTGCTCTACCAATCACTGTCCTCGTTGCTTTCCGCCCGGCTGGCTCAGGGCTTTGGCTCCACTGGTGTCTGGGGCTGGGTGACTCGGTGGTGGGGCCGCCCTGTGCACTGCAGTCTGCTGGGCAGGGTCTTCTGTCAGATGCCAGGAGCAGCGCCCCACAACCAAGTGCTGACATCCAAACGTGTCTGTGGACGTGGCAGAGTCACCCAGTGAGACCCACAAGTGTAACTGGATGCCTTACGCACTGCACTTCCTGCAGACTGGTCGCTAGACCTGGAGGTGGGTTTCGTAAGCCTCTTCCTGTTGCTTCACCCTCGAAGCCTTCTTCATGGGGAGAGGAGGGGATTTCGGCCATCAAGTTCCTGCTCACCCTCTCCTTGCCCCATCTTAGGCAAGAGCAGTCTAAAGCCAGTGCTCACGCCTCCCCGCCCCCCCGCCGTGGGCCCACCTGTTTCTCTGCCCGGCACTGTCCTCTGCCCGCCCCGTATTTTTTTACATCCATCAACATCTTTATTACATGGGTTTCTTCATCCAAGTCGTATGGGGTATCCTGGGTGCCATGTGACCTCGGGTTGTGGACACCCCCTGCCTTGCTGTGTGGAGGTCTTCCCACTGCTCAGCCCTGCCAAGCCTCCCAACTTAGCCCTGGCTCTCAGCTGCATCTTGGCACGTGGAGTGCCACGGGCCCCGAGAAGCCAGTGGTTTCATCCCCCCGGAACTGCTAGTGGGAAATGGTGTCCTGCCACTCGGGGTGCTGACAGGGCCCGTGGGGGGGTTGGCGCTTGCTGCTCAGATGATGCCACGATGGACAGCTTGCCCCGGAGGGGTGTGTGGCCTGTGAGCCTGTGGTGAGTGGTGTGAGCCCTCAGAGGGTCTGAGGAGACTCCGCGTGTCGTGTGTAATGCTGCCAGCCTGAGGCATAGCCCGTGCAAGTGCCGAGAGTGAGAGGCATGGAAATGGGCCGTGTTGAGCCTGAGCGGAGGTGTCGCGGGAATTACGTTACCTGCCTGCTTGCTGGTCACGGTCTGGGGCTGACCCGAAAGCTGCCCGCAGGGAGACAGGGAAATGAGCAGTCCTGGTCCACAGAACTGCAGAGGAGGTGACAGGGTGGCGGGGTGCCCGAACAGGCGGCGTGTCCCTGACCCTGTGTGCGGAAGGGAAGGGCCATGTTTGGTGAGCCTGTGCGCCCTGGGGGCCAGGCTGGGCGGGTCCGGAGGGTGACCCTGATGGTACTGTAAGGACACCACTTAGGTGGGCTCTGCCTGGTTCCTCAGAAGAGCCTGGTGGTGTGTTTCCCTTCGGGGGCATGAGCCCAGGGGAGCGCTGCCCCCTCATACTGTGGCTGTGCTCCACACTGTGCCTTCTTGCCTGCGGCCACGGTCTTTGCCCCCCTGCTGCCTGCATCCAGCTCAGTGTCTCAGCTGAGCCTCCTCACGCCGTGTGCGCTCTGCCTTCAGCCTCAAGGCTTGGGCAGTACCCCTTGAGCGTAGGAACAGGAAAATGATCCAGTCAGGCCGGAAGTGTCGCATTCAGCGTGTCCAGCAGGCAAATATTTGAGGCCGAGGTGCAGGGAGATCAGGGTCAGCTCTGGCACCTGGAGACCACACCCTCCGGTTAATTTCCGGCCAAGGGTCAGAGGTGTCAGGGCCCTGGGACCGTCTGCTGCCATCCCCTCCGCCCCCATCCTTGCACCCGGTTGCCACCTGTTCAGTGCTCACGTGCCAATCCCGCACGTCATTACCGTTATTTACACGTTAACCTGTCGTGCCTTTTACAGAAGCATCCTGAGAAAGACGTCTTTCATGTTCATACATGCTCACCGTGGCCCAGCCTTCTTCATCCTCTGTGCAGATCTGCCTGCCCATCTGGTGTCACTATCCGTTCTTCCTCGAGAGCTTCCAGAACCTTCCTCATGGTACAGAGGTGCTGCAGGCAGAGCCTGCCTGCCTTTGTCTGAGCCAGCCTTGCTGTTGCCTCCTCTTCGCACTGTGTCTGGGGCGTCAGGCCGGCGGTCATCTCCCCTCCATGCTTGGCAGATGTCTGCTGTGCTCTCGCGAGTCTTACCTCGGCTTCTCCGACTGCGGGGCCTCAGTCAGCTGCTGCACTGGTTTGCAAGGTGTGTTGCCATCGGGCGCTTTCTTTTCCTGCTGGAGTTTTTTAAATCTATGGGTTTATAGTCTTTTGTCACATTTGGAGGCTTGAGGCCATTATTTCTTTGGATACCGTGGCCTTGGGAGTTCAGTTACATGTATAATGTATTTCTTAGTACTGTCCAGCAGTTGACCAAGTCTTTGTTCCTTTCCTAATAGATTTTCCCTGTGTGATTCATTTTGGATACATTTCTGTTGCCTTGTCGTCAGATTCACTGACCTCTTCTTCCACAGTGTCTAATATTAATCCCACCCAGTACCTCAAGACACTGCGTTTCTCAGCTCAGGGAGTTCTGTGTGGCTCCGGAGTGCTGATGCTGCGTATTCTTCTTTGCATCAGTTCACGTTTCCCTTTAAGCTCGCAAGCATTGTAAGTTTAGAATAGTTGCTCTAAGTGAAACCCTTGTCTGATGATGCCATCTCCTCTGTCCTTCTGGGTCTGTTTGCGTTGACTGATGCTTCACACATTTTTCTACAGCTTCCCACATCTGAAGGCTTTTGGTCTGGGGTGCTGAGTGTTGCAGAGTCCATGGGATCGTGTGCTGGATTTGGTTGTCTTTTCTTAGAGCCTGACACTTCTTCTGGCTGCTGACAGGCAGTTTGGTTAGCGGTGGATCAGCTGGTCTTGGGGAAGCTTCCTTTTGAAATTCCTTAGTAAGAGGAGTGAGGGAAGCCCTTAAATGAGGGCTCCTTTAGCTCCACTGCTGATCGGGGTGCAGGGAGGACTCCTCTGGGCTGGCTGTGGGTGGCATCTCCTGCCCCCCAGGCTTGGGGCCCCACCGCAGGGAGAGTCCTGAAGCCTTCCTCTCCAGCAGCTCAGGCCCCGTGCTGGTGCCAGGAGCAGTCTCTCTGCATCGTCTCTCCTTCGTGGGCCTCTGCCCACACTCCTGGTTCCGTCAGACTTCCCAGCCCACGGTCCAGAGGCTTCTCTAGGCAGTGAGCCCAGCAGCCTCAAGAGGCTCCCTTGGCCCTTTCGCTTCTTGCAGGCGTGTCTGGCCTGTGCTGCCCGTGTTCACTTTGAGAGCACGCTTGTGTGTTCTGTCCAGCACCCTGGTTGTCACGGTGGATGGCTTGTCTGGCCCTGACATGGGTGCCTGCCGGGGAAGAGGCCGAGAAGATTCAGCAGGACTGCTCTCTGTCCGTTTGCTCTTCCATCCATCCAGTGAATATCTCCTGGGCTTGGGTGGCCCATCATGGCCTCCCTGGGGTGGAAAGGCCTGCCCCTCGGAGTGGAGGGTGTGCATCACTGACCTAAACACAGAAATCTCCAGATAAAAGGTTGGAAGTGACTGCAGCTGTGTCCTCCTGGGGTCAGCTTCCAAATCCTCCTCTGAGAAAAGGAGGCTGCGAGTGTGTGTATCATCCCTGCAGAGAACCTTGGAGATGACAGGTGGAGTTGGCTCCTGGCCCTGTGTGGGTTTGGGCACATCCTTTGACCTTTTCTGATCCTTGAGGTGTGTAGAGTTTAGGGATAACAAGTTTAAAATGCAGCTCTCAGCCTGGGACCCGCAGGCTGTGCTCCCGGGAGCCATGTGCCCCGGTCCCGGGGTGCCCCCACTCAGGATGGTTCTGGGGGTCCAAGCCTTCACCGGCTGTGGAGGCTTAAGTCGAGGGAGGTGCAGGCGGGCTGTTTCTCAGGGATCCTAGGCCTTTGGCTTTCAGGGTCCTGCCTGTAGGAGTTTGGAAGTTGTTGGCATGGGCCTTGAGGCTGCTCTGCCCAGGGTTTTCCAGAGCCTTCAGGAGCGGCCAGCGTCAGACCTGCAGCCACTCCTGCCCCCACTGGCCCAGTGGCCAGCTGCTGGGGTCAGGCCCCCACCTGTGATGGTGGATTGTGTGTCCTGAGCATACCCAGTGGGCACCCAGCACCCTCCCACGTGAGAGTCCCTGTTGGCAACCACCACAGCTTGCTGGTTGGCGCAGGAAGAAACCCAGGTGGTCCTGCCCTGCCTGGTGTAACAGCGGAGGGAGGAAATGGGGCCACGTTCCCAGGGGCTGGGAGCCCATGGCACTTGGGGTTCCCCTTAGCCTACCTGGCCCATTTGGAACATGACTCAGAGGGAAGGGAGAAAGCTGGTAAGTTATCATGCAACCAGCTTCCTTCCAGTAGGTTCTTGGAGGTAATAGGGCCGGATGTACTTTGAGTCATTCAGATGAAGTGTATTTGCTTCGAAGTAGATATCTGTAAACTTTGGTTTGACAAAATAAAAGCCTGGAACTTCCCTGGTGGTCCAGTGGCTAAGACAGTGCTTCCAGTGCAAGGAGCCTGGGTTCAGCCCCTGGTCAGGGAACTAGACGTGTCACATGCCACAGTGAAGATTGAAGATCCTGAGTGCTGCAGTGGAGAGCTGGTGCAGCCGGATAAATCAACATTCAGAAAAGAAAGGAGAAAGCTTACTGTGATCTAAAACAGACCCCATCTTCACAACAAAACAGTACGTGCCAAAGGCCACTTTGGTCAATGTTGAAGACACACAAGTAATTTTAGTACATTTTAGAACTCTTCAGGAAATTTTCTTTCTTGTAACAATTTTAATTTTGTTGTGCTTCATTAAAATGTCTTTGGGCCTCCAAGCCTGAGAGTCTGTGACAGGTGGGATGGTCACATGCCAGTGCGAAGGGCACTCCAAAAGCAGAGGCTCCTGCAGCCCTTGGAGAGGCACCCCGTCCAGTGCCAGCGCTGCCACCTGGAAACCTGGCCAGGGGGAGCACAGTGGTGAGCAGGCAGCTCACTGACAGGCATCCCGGGTGGAACGGTCTACACAGAAGGTGAAGGCTATCACCCCCAAGACCGAGGATGAGGGCCACAGCCAACAGCGTTAGCCCATATGGCTGAGGGTGGACCCTTTGGTGCCAGCAGGTGTGTTTTTGACTGCTGTTGAGTGGCAAGGGCTGAGTGCCATTAGAATGCACCTCAGGAGGGGAAATGCCCTGGTGGACCAATGGTTTCAACTCCACGCTTCCACTGCTGAGGGCCCAGCCGCAACCTCTGGTTGGAGAACTGAGATCCCACAAGCCTCTGGCTGCAGCCGATCAGTCAATCAACGAACAGACAGACAAGCACATACCTCAGGGGAATTCCCTGGTGGTCGAGTCGTTGTGAAGTAAGTGAAAACGTCATGCTTTCACTGCCGAAAGTGTGGGTTCCATCTTCGGTCAGGGAGCTAGGATCCCATAAGCCATGGGGCACGGCCAAAAAATAAGAATGCGCCTCAGTCACTGACCAAGTGGCACTGACTCCTCCTCTCGTTCTCAGATCCTCCGCACGGGGCTCCTGTCCTCTGCCTGCCACAGGGCTGGTGTAATTTAGGCTTCTGCGTGGGGTCCCTTTTGCTAATGGCTGTAGGCAGGTGACTTGAGTGTGAGGGTCACTCGTGTGTGTGTTTGTGTATGCACGATGGGATCAGTGAACTGCTCTGTTGTTGACAGGACTGACCTGGCCTGGTCCTCCTGCTGGAGGCAGGAGACACTACAGGAACCCGTGTGGCCCAGAGCCTGGTTCTGGGATGAAAGTCAGGCGACCCGGGGACACACACTGGAGACCAGCCGTCTTGGCATCGTGGTCCTTTTAGCTTGAGCTTTTAGCCTTGGCCAGCTTCCCTACAGTATAACTCGCAGTGCCCTGGGTGAGTGAATGACGAGGCATGCGGCAGTGAGCCCCGGGCTGGGTTCTGCCTGGAGGGGTCTGGGCTGAGGGCGTGAGGAACCAGGCGCTGCGAGCCCTTCGCTTCTGTGGCACCCTGTGTCTCTGCTGCAGGTCTGCACCTGCTGCTCCCCCGCGAGAGCGGCCTGCCCCTTGGCCTTCGGGGCCAGGTGACGGCGGTAGAGACTCCGTGAGGGGCGCCGGGCAGCTCTGCCCTGGTGCTGCCGGCTGCCTCTCACGTCCTATCCTGCCGTCTCCCTTCCGGTCACTTTACATCACTGTTGACTGACACTGGTGAAGAGACAAGGGGCTCCCCCTGCCTATTCAGTAATTCTCTGTATGTTCAGGTGACATTCCTCAAAGCCCACAGGAGGCTTCGGAGTGCCCTAGGGGCCATTTACAACCCGTAGAACTTACACCCACCCGTTTTAGGTGTAGAGTCAGAGTGTTAACACTCCACCCGAGAAGTTCCCACCAGCCCGTCTGCAGCCGCTCGCCACTTACAGGCACTCACAGTTGTGCTCTCGTTAGTTTGGCCTTTTCTGGAAATTTACATGGGTGGGGTCATCCATTGTATGGTGTTCTATATTGGGCTTCTCTCATTTAGCTGGTGGCTTTAAGGTTCGTCTGTGTCCTGTCCATTGGGGAGTTCATTTCTTTTGATTTCTAGGTAGTATTTTGTTTCTCTACCAACTGATGGACGTTTGGGTTATTAGCTATTTTTTGAATGTTGTTGTTTAGTCACTAAGTCCTGTCTGACTCTTCGCCACCTCATGGACTGTAGCCCGTCAGGCTTTTCTGTCCTTGGGGTTTCCCAGGCAAGAGTACTGGAGTGGGTCGCCATTTCCTCCTCCAGAGGGTCTTCCGGCCCAGGGATCGAACCTGCGTCTCCTGCACTGGTAGGTGGACTCTTCACTGCTGAGCCACCAGGGAAGTAGAGTATTTCTGCTGTGCACACTTGCGTATGTTTTTGTGCACTCCTGTGTTTTCATTTCTCTTGGGTATATCCCTAGGAATTGGAATTGGTAGGTCACGTGATAACTGTGTTAACCCTTTTAAGAAACCGCCCATACTCCCCTGGTGGCTCAGTGGTTAAGAATCTGCCTTACTGTGCAGGGGATGTGGGTTCAGTCCCTGGTCAGGGGACTGAGATTCCATGTGCTGTGGAACAGCTGCGCCCGCGTGTCCCAGATACTGAGCCCGTGCACCACAGCTGGAGTCTGTGCCCCGCAACAGAGGTCCTGTGTGCCGCAGCTAGGGCCTGACACAGCCGAGTTAACGGATGCTGAAATACCTGCCGGACTTCTCTACAGGACCTTGTATGCTCCCGCCAGTAAGGGATGAGGGTTCGGGATGTCATCTTTTTTCTTTTAGCTCTCCCAGTAGGCACCTGCGTAGTCTGCACCGTGCTGACGAGACACAGCTTCTCCCATGCTTACTGGCCACCTGCAGATCTTCTTTTGGGCCTCTGTCTTTAACCTAGTTCCCAGCAAAGGCTGCTTAAATGTTGCATCTCCCAGGGCCCAGCTAGACGGGGCCCCCCTGGTGCTGCCCCTCTAATCCTGTGAACTGCATTCCAGGCAGCAGTCTGACCATGGTTTAGGGGGCAGGTCATCTGGTCTCGAGCCTGCTGTGAAGGGAGCCTGGCCCCTGTCTCAGCAACGCAGTAGCCCTTGCACCTGCAGGGGCTGGAGGACATGCTGTATCTGCCCAGCTGGCAGCGAGGCGTGATATGCTTTAAACGTGTGGGGTGGGGACTTCCCCAGTGGCCCAGTGGTTAAGACTCCATCTTCCAGTGCACAGTGCGTGGGCTCGATCCTCACTGTAGGGGCCACGGGTCAGGGGCTAAGGGCCAAAAAATAAAATAAATCCTTACATTCTTTCGCAGATTAAAAAAAAATTTTTTTTAATGTTTTCAGTCTTTCTCAAATTAAAAAAAAAAAAGTGTGGCTGACTTCTGGGGTGTCTGATTCCAGGGGGGTGAGTGCCGGAGCTGGGTGTGACCGCTCAGGTCTGCTCCAGGTGCGTGAGTGAAGTCCTTGGAGACTCTTGGCCAAAGGGGAGGAGGCCCCTGTAAGCCGAGCAGGGTGAGCGTGGGGCCCCCATGGTCCAGGCTGGCTGAGCGCGGTCCCCCTCACCTGTGGACAGCTGCTCAGCGGTCTGACAGGTCACAAGCACTGAGAGGCCAGCCCGCCCGCTGCTTGGCTCTCCCCCGTGTGTGCAGCTGCTCTGCCCACCCAGGGCCCACAGTGGGCCTGACATTCTGGGTGCAGAGCAGACAGGCAGTCACTGCAGACTGGACCTGGGGTCCAGGTGGGGGGGCCCTCCCTTACGCCTGGGGGTGCTGGGGCGGAGGCCTGAGAGGTGGGCTCTGTTGGAGACCAGCGAACCCAAGATCTAGGCTACCATGTGGAGGAAAGCTGAGGAGAACCACAGAGCCAGAGGCTGATTTGGGCCCTGTGGGTTTGAGGATGGAGGGGAGGGGGTCCTGACGAACCAGCACCACCCTGTGGGGTGAGGCATGCTACTCAGAAAGGGCCAAGGGCCCAGGGTAAATGAGAAAGAGAAGTGTGCCCTCCATCTGGATCCGTGTTCTTTCTAAAATTCCTCCAGAAGGCTGATCTCCGAATAGCTAAAGCTTAAATTAGTGGAGTTTTTCAATGTATTTTTTTCCTGTGACATTTGGAAATTCCACCACCCCAAGCACAGGGACAAGCTGCTCTGAAGCTGTGACGTGGGAGCTGGGCAGCCGTTGGGCTGTGTCCTGTCAGGGCCTTGGGGTGGAGGGCATCGCCTCATTAGCCTGCCTCCTGGCGGGCGGTGCTCACCCCGTGCAGTTCCGCTCCACATGGAGCGCCTCTGAGGCGGGATGGCCTGGGCTGGTGCCGGTTTGTGGGAGGATGGTGAAGCGCTGCGCGTTGCCTCTCATGTACCTTCAGCCCTGGCCCCTGGGCCATCTGAGGAGCTCTTACTGATCCATCGAAACCCTGCTCTGGTGACTTTTCCTGTCATTTTCAACACGTGTAGTTTATTCCTTTCACCCCTCCTGAAAACAGTGTCTTTATCCTGCTCCTTGTATGACTGGAAAGTGAGTCTTTGGATTTCCAGGTATCTTTTTTTTTTCCTCATACTTTAAACTTTTTATTTAGCTGATTAATAATGTTGTAGTAATTTCAGGTGAACAGTGAAGGGACTCACCATACATAAACGTGTTCCAGATATCTTCATTGACATTTTCCCATTTTGCTCTTTTGCAGGATTCTGTTTCACTGAGACCTTCGATTCGATTTCAGGGAAGTCAAGGGGTAAGTCTTTTTTTGGTCTTAATCATATTTATTTAGAATTGTGGCTTGCTGGGCACAGCAGCCCATTGGGAGCAGTGTTTTGGCCCCATCCCCCTCTGTGCCAGACAGGGCCCTCTGCTGAGCCACGGTCTGCCTCTGGTCGTCTCCAGGCTGGCTCCATGGCTGGGGCCACATCAGCAGGCCCTCTGTGGGCTGAAGGCAGCTCTTCTGTCCAGCAGTTCCCGAGTTTCCCACTTCCTGTCGTTGCCAAACTCATGTTCTGACTTGATCTTTGTGCTGATTGGAAACTATGCCCCCCGAGCCCAAGTGAACCTGGAAATGTGCCCGCCCCCAAGGGCAGGGCGCTTCTCTCTGTCGGTGGACCTAGGACCACAAGTATTTAGCTTTTTAGTACCGGGAAGTATAGAAATTCAATACTCCAGTTTTTTCGTGAAAGATACTTGATCATAAATGACCATCTTACAGAAAAATTGAGGAATGGGAGAAAGGACGCGTTGTCCATAATCCTTGCCACCCAGGTCCTAGGACCTCCACATCATCCACCCACTAAAGATGATTTGGAACACTGTAGTTTTTTTCCTAATCTTTATTGCAAGTCTTTTTTTTTTTCCTTTAAATCTGAAGAGTTGCCACACACGCCTAAGTCAGTTTCCACCTGATAGCCTGCTGGCTTCTTCCAGAAGCAGGGAGATCTGTAGGTTTCGCTCCAGGCAGGGTGCTCCAGACAGATGGAGCCTTGAGGAGATACATGTCTGCAAGTGCAGATAGAGCGATACCAAGAGATATATTGCAAGACGTTGATTCACAGGTTTGTGGGGCTGATGAGTCTGAATTCCATGGGGCAAGCAGGAAGCTGGCCCCGAGGTTCATGGGCGAGCTTCTTCCTCATCAGGGAAGCCTCAGTTTCCCTCTTAAGGCCTTCCACTGATTGTATGAGGCCTGCCCAGACCTGTTCATGCAGTCACTAGAGGCTGTGGCCTGGCCAGGGGAATACCATCACACCAAGACCAGTCAGGGTCAGTGAGATGCCCTTAAAGGCCCCAGGGCACACGCCCTGCCCTGTGCCTTCTCTGGGGCTTCCATACCTTCTTTGGCCTGCTTCTACTTTATCCCCTGAGATGTTTCCCCAAGGGGCAGGGCCTGCTGGGCTTGTTGCCAGACTGGCCCAGTGGCGCCCTCTTGTGGCCCAGGGTCACAGTGTGCCCTCAGCAGCTGTGGGAAGATGAGGAAGCCAGGGCACAGATTGCTGTTCTTTTATCCATGAGCAATGCTTTCTAGTCAGCAAGACACCACTGAGATGCTCATAGAAGCACTGAGAGGGTCTCCTGGGCTTTACACTGTGTTGCCAAAATCCCTGTGCCAAACTTAAGAGCCACATCCATTCAGGAAAGGGTCCCTGCCTCTGAATTGAGAATTATGCTTTGCCCACATTTGTTTCCTTCTGGGCATTCTCATGTGTCATGGACTTCCTAGAAGGTTCTGAGGGTGTGGAGGCGGTGTGCAGCAGCCAGGAGCAAGTCAGGCCGTGAGTCTCCACTAAGAGGCTCTTCCCTGGGTGGGACCGTGTGAGGACTGGAGGAGGCCTGTTCTTTCCCAGTTCACTGTGAAGGACCAGGCGCTCGGTCTGCCCCTGTTGACCTCTGGGTGTTGATAGAACGTGACCGTTCCTCCTGGCCAGGTGTGAGAGGCCTGGCCTGGGGTAAGTGCACAGCGGATGCTGTCGCAGTCACTCGGAGCAGTGGGGGAGGAGGCAAGGCCCTTGCTCTCTGTTCCCGATTCTCCTGGTCATGCCCTCCAGCCTCAAGGTTGGAAACTGCAGGAGGTGGGCGGGGCGGGTTGGCCCAGCTCGGTCAGCACTCCTGGTGCCTGTGCTGACTCCATGTTCTGGACCCTGGGTAGGCTGGCAGGGCCTGCTTCCCAGAGGCCCATGAAGCTGGCAGACGGAAGACTGAGACCCTCTTTGCTCCTTCACTCAGGGACCTCAGCCAGGTCTCCCTCTGGTTGTTGGCCTCCCCGCCCAGGAGAGGGGCCGTGCACCTAAGGGCTGGACACAGGTTAACATGGCCTTAGGAGGAGCTTCCTGGCAGCCCAGTGGCTGAGACTCAGCGCTCCCAATGCAGGGGGTCTGGGTTCCATCCCTGGTTGGGGAACTAAATCCCACATGCCTCAACTAAGAGTTTGCATGTCGCAAGTGAAGACCCCGCCTGCCGCAGCAGAGATCCCAGGTGCCGCAGCTGGGCCTGTGAGGCCCTGCACAGCCAACAAAATAAACCATGGCCCAAGGAGAAGCAGAGTCCCTCTGCGGTCCAGAACACACTCGCTCGGGTCCTGGGGCTCGTCCCCCGCAATGCGAATGCAGCCCAGCTGGCATAGGGCCTTGTGTCCCCCAGCTCCTGGGGTGGGAGTCAGGTCCGGCCTGGCTTCTGCCCACCCCCACCCCCCCCGCCCCGTGCAGGGAGTGCTGCGAGGTCTAGCCGTGGTGGTGTGTGGCCAGGCCCTGGTGCTGGCCGCTTCCTGGGGGTGATGCGTGGCAGCCTGTGGCACGCCCAGCATTGGCGTGCTGCAGAGCAAAGCACTCACCTTTGTTTCGTCTGCCGTGTCCGTGCGTGTGTGTGTGTTCTCTGCTCTCTCTCAGACACTGGGGTGGCTGCCCTGGGCCCCTCTGCCATCAGGGGTCACTTGAGCTCTCACTCCCTGACAGCTGGTGAAGCAACAGCCTGTCGAGGGGAAGTGCAAACTCCCTCGTGGGCTGGCCTCCCCCCAGAACTCCTCAGCTGATGAGGACAGACAGGGAGGGGTCAGGGTCCAGGGCCGAGTGAGGCCTTCCTGTGTGGTGCAGCGGGCCCAAAGGCAGTTTCTGGAACGAGCGTTGATGGCCCTGGTGAGACGCCGTGACCAGCCCCTGTCTGCAGTCCCAGCGCCGGCTCTGTGGGAGTCCGTAGGGCCGGCCTGCACTTGAGCCCAGGGTTGCCCGTTGCTGCAAGGTGGGAACAACCTGGAAGCCTGGGAAGTGGTGGGCAGGGGCCGTGTGTGCTCCCCCTCCCTGTCCACAGTGCGGAGGCAGCTCTCAGAAAGGAAGGAGATGCTCAGAAAGCACCTGGGTTTGGGGCTGAGGACGTGGGCCGTCCAGTGGGCAGAAGAGGCTGCTTTGCTCTCGGAAGGCCTCCTCAGCCATCCAGGGTGTGTGCTCACTTGCGTCCGACGCCGTGGGACCCCCTGGGCTGTAGCCCAGCAGCTTTTCTATCAGTGGGATTTCCTGGGCGAGAATCCTGGAGTGGGTTGCCATTTCCTCCTCCAGAGACTCTTCCTGACCGTGCAGCTGTGCAGTAGTAACTCTTGATCCAAAATATACTTTATGCTGAGGGTTCCCTGAAAATAAAGATAATGAAATGCGTGTCCCCTAAAAACCCTCTGGTCAGAGTTGGCGAGGTGGTGCTTGGTTCCTGTGTGCCCCATTCGGTCTTGCTCTCTCCTGAAGAGGATTCCAGGTGCGCCCCCACTGTTTCTTCCTGCCCACAGCCTGCTCGGGGCTTCATTCGTCTCTCTGAAGCCCCCACTTGCACTGCAGACACATTAGGCCCTGCGTATGTGGGGTTAGGGCTGCCAGCCTGACTTGGGATGAATTTCAAAGGGGCTTGACCTGCCCACGGTGGAGCCAGCACCCTCCTCGGCCTCAGGGTTGGACGTCAGCCGCTCGGGTCCTCCAGGTGGGATGGGACACGGCCGTCTGGAGGGCCAGGGCTGCCTGTGCATCTTCGCACTCAGGGACACCCATGAGTCTGCGGCACCTCCCTTGGCCTCCTCATACCAGAAGTCGGGGCTGGCATCAGATGCACGAAACCTGCCCTGCCCAGGCCCACTGCGGCCCCGTGGGGGCCCCTAGGGGAGCCAAGGCTCAGTCCAGAAGACTGCGGAGCAGAGGCTGAATTTCAGAATGTGGGGCACGCTCTCTGCCATCACAGAGAAAGTCAGGTGTCCTGGGCCTTCGTGCCCATTGGGCTGGTTTCCCTCACTGGTTCCCAGGGACTGGTAGCCATTAACCAGCATCATAACAGCCCGTTAACCAGAGGATTCCGTGCGCTCTGGTGCCAGAGAGCTGGGGAGGGGCTGGGGCTTCAGGACTGCTGTGGCAGGCTCCACGCAGGCCTTCCTCTCCCTGTCTTGTGGCCCCAGTGGCTGCACAGACCCTCCTCTGGGCGCTGGGCTGTGCCCCCCTACCCTGACCCGAGGATTTTGAAAGGGCTGATACCTGTGTGGAAAAGTCCTCACTGGGCTGAAGAATCACAGGTAATGGTCCCCCACGCCCCTGCCCAGAGAGGAGCACTGTGGTGTCGGGACCTAGACTGTACCCCCTCCTTTGCTCTCCCCGACGGGGGCTGTGGCAGGCAGGCAGGGCAGCCGCTCCCCTCTAAGCAGGTGGAGATGGGAAAACATTGCCGGGGGAGGCTGGGTCTCCGCCAGAGCCGGCACGTGGTGAGGGAGAGGCTCAGGGTCGGGTGTGGGGAGGAGCCGCGTGTCAGGCCTCAGCCTCCGTGAGGGGCACTTTTGCTTTTGCTGACGTCATGGGGCACACTCTTCCCGCCGTGTTCTGGGTAGCTGCGTCAGTGTGTACCTGCCTGTGGTGCCTGTGGGGGCCTCTCCCGTGGTGACCCTCAGGAGCATCTGGGCGCTGGGTGTCCAGTTACTGCCGTAATGGAGAGCAGAAGTCCCGTCTGCCCAGGAGTGTGTACAGACGGTGCAGGATGGCTGCCAGTGCTGGACAGTGCAGTGTTGCACATGGACTCCAGTGCGTGTGTGTGTGTGCGCGCGCACGCATAGGTGTTTTCCTGCCCAAGGTGAGTCATAGCAGGCAGTCCAGGTTTATAGTATAAACACGCTTGCCAAGCGTGAGCTACTTCGTCCCCTTTGTGACCCTTACAGCAATGTGTGTGTGTGGAGATCAGGGTCTGTGTGGCTGGCCAGGGCTGATGTTGGTGCCCTGCTGGTCTCCCTGCCGCTGGCTGTGCGTCCTGACCGGGCCCCCCGCCACCTGCTGTGTGCACAGGGGCATGCTGGAGGACCAGGAGAGCACGCTGGGCAGACACCAGCTGTGGGGTGGGGAGCTGGGGGACGGCGTGATCGTCCGCCCAGGGTCGTCTGCAGTCCCTGGACAGCCGCCGCAGACTGCCCCTCTCCCCCAGGCCAGGCTCTTCCTGTCCCAAGCGGCTAGGCCTGGGGACCGCTCTCTGATGCCTCGGCGCTCCCTGTGTGAGGAGGGGGCCTCTCCTTGCAGCAGAGACTGGCTGTGCGTTGGGGGCGTTCCACGGCATTCGGAGCCACTCCTGGGCTGCATGCCCTCCCAGCTTCCCTCGAGGGTCTCCACACCCCCCTCCTCCCCGAGGGCTGGGGCAGGGGAGCTGCTGCTCTTGCTGTGGCCGGAGCTTCATGTCCTTGATCACACAGACTCGACTCGGGCCGAGCTGGCTGCGTTCGCGTGTAACAGCCGGGCACAGGGCAGGGGGCGTTCAGCCCAGGGTCGCGTGCTATCCCGCGCTTATGGGGCATGCTGTGTCCTCACGTCACCTCAGAGGAGGCGGCCTCGGCTAGGCCTGTGGAGGCGGCACGACAGCCCAGGGACAGCTTTCTGCCCCCTTAGCTCTGGTGCTGCCCCTTCTTGACTGTTTGTGATTCCTCCCGGCGTGTCTCCCTAACTGACAAGCCCCGGTGCTCCAGCCCAGGGCGGACCTTAAGACTGGTCTCCTCTGGCGACAGGGCTCTGGAGGCCGTTCGCGGCCCGCCCAGGGGCTGGCAGCTGGAGCGTGAGGTTTTCCTGTCTGTGTTTCTCAGCAGCTGCTGGCCGTCGCCCAGGGTGGGCAAGGGGCCAGAGGGTCGGCCTGGAATGAAGTGACCTCTGGGTTTGCTGCCCTGCACTGAGCCCTGCACCTCAGCCAGAGCTGGTGCCACTGACAGTGAGGCCGTCTGTCTTTCCTCTCCGGCAGCTGTGGCTTTGCCTAGTTAGGCTGCCACGGTGCCATCTGCCTTCAGGGTTAGGTGAACCATGTGAACACAGCCCGTGTCGTGGTCGGCGGGGGCCAGTGCTGCCCATCTGTGAGCCCCTTGAGGCCTGTGCCTGTATGCCTGCCTTCTTCCCAGATACCCAGGTGGAGGGTGGCCCTGGCCCGGAGGAGGTGGAGAGGGCCTCGCCACATGGGAGATGGGGGTGTGTGTGCCAGGGTATCTCGGCCGAGCGTGCCAGCCCGCTCCTGACGCCCACCTGTCTTGCCCCATCTCAGCTTTCCAGGTTGTCTCAAGCCCAGTCTGCCCTGCTGGGTGGGGGACCTGAGCCGTGGCCCAGGTTGGAGTGGGCCCCTGCCTCCGGCTATGTGCTGAGGGATCGTGCTCCTTAGCCCATGGTGCCACTGCTGCAGACATGGGAAACCGCACCCCCACCCTGCGCTGCTGTGTGGGGCCCAGGACCCACCAGCAGCCTGGCCATGGTGACAGGCTGGTCTGTCACTGACGGGAGACCAAGGGGGTGCATTCACATATCGCCAGGGATGGGCCAGGATCGCGTGCTGGCCCTGCCTATGGGCCCCCCAGTGACACCCCTTCTCCGTGCAGCACATCTCCATCCCCCAACCTGACTGCCCCACGGAGGCGCGGACGTTCTCCTTCTACCTCTCCAACATCGGCCGTGACAGCCCCCAGGGCAGCTTCGACTGCGTCCAGCAGTACGTCTCCAGGTGAGCCTTGCCCAGACTGCCCCAGCTCTCACGGTGGCCAGGCCCACCTCCCTTGACCCCCGCCGTGGCGTCCCCCGCGCCAGCCCACCATGCAGATGTTTACCCCCACCTCCAGCCCCAGCTCTTCTCAGATGAACCGTCCTGGCTCTTACAGTGTGTCTAGGATGCAGGTATGGGTCCTGGTGTGCCCCCTCTTGCCCAGGAACCTAGGTGCCCTTGCTTCTTTCAGGTCAAGGTGCGCCTTGCAGAAACCCTGTCAGCACCAGACCCCGTTTCCTCGCCGGCAGTGTCGGGGGCGGTGTCGGCCCCGAGGCCGCCTCTCCGGTCATCCCCGGAGCTCACCTCACCTTCTGGCCTCGTGTCTTGCAGCCATGGGGATGTCCACCTGGACTGCCTGGGCAGCATCCAGGACAAGATCACAGTGTGCGCCACTGATGACTCCTACCAGAAGGCGCGGCAGAGCCTGGCGCAGGCTGAGGAGGAGACGCGCAGTCGAGGTGCCATCGTCATCAAGCCCGGAGGCCGTTACCTGGGTAAGGCTTGCGGGGTGGGGCTTCACCCGTGGGGGTCTTGTGCCTGCTGGGCAGATGTCAGGAGAGCTGGTGCGTCTCAGGCCCCTCAGGAGCAGGAACAGGAGTGGTGGGCTGACAGAAGCCAGGGGAGCTGGGTCCTTCTTGGGTGGTGTCTGCTGCATTCTGAATCCAGGATGGACTAGAGGGCCTGGGAGTTCCAGGAATCCTGAATCCCAGGGCCCCTTCCCCAGGCTCTAGCCTCAGGTACGTCTGCCTCTCACCGTGCATGAAGCCAGAGCTTCAGCCTGTACTTCAGTGGCCACCCCTGCCCTCACCTGCCCAGGTGTCTCTTTCCCATGGCTGACCTGGCCAGGGCACAGTGCAGATGGCAAGATGCACTCTGCTGCGGGCAGCCTGCTGCTGTGTTGGGGCCAGCGAGGGACCATGGGGCGGAGACCTGGAAAGAAGCGCGTTGATCCCTGTTTCTAGGACCTTCCACCCCTTCAGCATCTGCTTGGAAACAATTGCAGAGAAATTGAGATTCTGACCACATTAAAAGTGTGGAGAGAAGTACTGTTTATTTAGAAAGCTCCACAGTGCTGCCTCAGTCTTCCCACCTCTGGATGTAGACGGAGTTTCCAGTGAATTCATTGTCAGGCAAAAGAGGCCCGAGAGAGGCATGAAGCAGAGGAGCACCTTGATGTCTTTTGGAGTTTTTTTTTCTTCTTTAAGAAAAAGTCAGTCTTTCACATTGCTCCACAGAGCACGCAATCTCCCTTGCCTAGTGGTGGGGTTGGCTCTGAATGAAACCCTAGATGGTGCTGGTCCTGCTGTCAGCACGGGGCCCTGGTGGGCATGGCAGTGTGTGCCCGGGGAGCCTGGGCTCCAGACTGTCAGCTGCCCAGGAAGTGGCGGCCAGAATCCCAAAGGGCTGTAGCTACCTGCTCTGCCTTACGATGCAAATACAGACATTTGTACACATTTTAATAAGTTTTGGGTGGGTTTTTTAGCCAGAATTTATCTTATTGTTCCACTTAGGATACAGTGAAGGCTTTTACTGTTCTCTGGCCTCAGAAGCCACAGACATGCAGTCCTGGCTGTGTCAGGCCTCTCTCGACCCCATGTCATCAGGGTTCTCTGGGGACGAAGTCTGGCCCTGCAGGTTCTAAAAGCACTCCTTCTTGTGTTCATTTGACAAGCCAGAGTTGAGGGATATGTGCCAAAGACAGTTGTCGTGGAGAGCTTTGTGGCCCAAGGGTTTAAGACCTGCACTGACTTTGCTCAGATGTTCTCCTTCCTGCGGTGGCAGGGGCGTTGTCCAAGGTGGGGTGAGCAACTTTGGATGGAAGCCCCCTCCACCAAGAGGACCCCTCACACGTCTCTGTTTGCACCAGGAGGGTGGGAGAGAGGCCTGTGGCCCCTGGGGCTCCGAGCACAGGCAGGTCTGCCCAAGTGGCCTGACACTTTTATTTCTCCTTGGTCATAAAAGAGCGCGGTGGGGCCCAGGGGGCCAGCAGAGAGCGGGGAACTGCAGGCTCTGGGCTGCTGCTCCTGCCGTTCCGGGACTCCCTTTTACCCATCAGCCCCCTTCCCCACAGGGGCCAGGGGTTTGGATGAAGTTAGTTAAGGCTCTCAGCCCCCTTCTGAGACTGGGGACCCCGCAAGTGCCCTTTTATCTGCTTGTGGTCAGCAGGTGGCGCTCTCACTGGATGAGTAGGGCTGCACGAGGCTTAAGATGCCTTGGGCTTGGTGAGAGCTCGGCACTGTCGGCCGTGGGCCATCCGTGGGTGTACGTGTGCTCGCTCAGGAACATGCCATCCGCTCCAGGCAGGGGGACACGGCGACCACCCTCAGCCCTTCCCATCCCTGACACCTGGCTCTTACTGTAGGCAAGAAGGTTCAGTTTCGGAAGCCAGCCCCGGGGGCAGTGGATGCTGTGCCCTCCCGGAAGCGGGCAACCCCGATCAACCCGGCCAGCGCCATCAAGAAGTGCAGCGCTGGCAGTGCCGGCGGGGGCAGCGGGGTAGCTCAGCGGCCCTTCCGGGACCGCGTGCTGCACCTGCTGGCCCTGAGGCCCTACCGGAAGGCCGAGCTGCTGCTGCGGCTGCAGAAGGACGGCCTGGCGCAGGCGGACAAGGACGCGCTGGATGGCCTCCTCCAGCAGGTGCGTGCTGCCCGGGGCGCGGGGCACCTTACCGCTCAGGGCTCGTCTCCTCACAGCTATAGGCTCTCAGGCAGTGGGCGTAGCACGGGGGACCCAAGACTTCAGATGCACAAGGCTTTTGGAATTGAATGAAGCCTGGGGAATCCGCAAGCGCAAGTTAGCAAGAACTCAGGTTTCATATCAGGTGGGTCTCCTTGTGGCTTATCGGCTGTGGCGCTAGGCAAGGGGCTTCATGTCTGGACCCTCAGGCTTCTGTCTGTGGCTGGGAAGTGACTACAGCACCTCTCTTTGGGGTCAAGAGGTAATGAGGCTGGAACGTGGAGCCAGCAGGCAGAGCCTGCTGTTAAACAGCCAGGACTTTGGAGCAACAGCGCTGGTCCCAGAGCCGCCCTGGAGGAGGCAGCTCACGGACTCCTGAGAGGATCGGTGGCTCGCTCCTGATTCACCGCTTTAGCTGGGCCACGTGCACGCCGCTTGGCTGTGAAGTGGCAATAGGCCACCTCAGAGCTCTGCTTCTGCGAGAACCACAGCCAGCAGCAGTCACGCCATGTCCTAGGAGGAGCTGTGGCCTGCCCCAGACACTCTGGGCTCTTGGGTGCTGCCTCCGGTGGTCGAAAGTTGGCGCCATGACCATCCGGAACTGTATCTGAGGAGTTTCCGCGCATTTCTGAGGATTTCCGATTGACTGAGTTCTCCCGTGGGTGCCCTGCTGCCCCTCTGCCCCTCCCTGAGTGCAGCCCGAGGCTGGGGTGACCACACACACCTTTGGTAGGAGAACATCAGTGTGGCTTTCGTCCCCCCATGCTCGGACTGCATCCCTGTGTCATCACCACCCCCCAGCGAGTTCAGGGTGCGGGGCAGGGGTGAAGAGGGAAGAGGGGCCTGGGCAACCAGCCCCGCACTCTGAGCATGAGTGCTGATCTGGGGCTGGGCCTGCCCCACAGGGCAGGTGCCTCCCCTCCCCTTCACTGTGGAGAAGCCCCCTGTGTCCTGAGAGTGGAGGTGCTCCCCGGAGCCTTCGTTTCCGTCAGGGGCTCCTTCATGTACTCACTGGTGGCCTTTGTGCAAACTTGGCTTCCTGAGCCGCCGCCCCCAACGTGGAGGTTGTGCTGGTGAGGACTGAGTGGCAGTGTTTCTCCCGGCAAGCTCAGGAGTCGGCTCAGGGCCTAGAGAAGACAGATACAGTATTCTGTAGTTCAGGGGTTTTCTTGGGGCTTGCTAGAGCATCCAGAAAGCTCTGGAACCAAGAAGAACATTTCCCAGGGTGCTCATCTCCTTGGAAAGTCACGTGTTGTCTCACCCTTGGGAAATTGGGGGAAGCACACGGGAGGCCCTCTCCCTGGGCTGGGGGCCACCCACAGCTGCCTCCTGCACCATAGGGTGACTGAGGCAGAGCTAAGGGAGCTGGGCAGGGTCGTCAGCCGTGAGCCGAGACTGAGGGCCCGGGTGACAGCCATGCCTGCCCCGGCCAGTGCCTGGAGCGCGAATCACCAGCCAGCCAGGTCCTTAGCCCCTGGGGTGGCATTCTGAAACATGCCCTGGCTCCTGCTCTCCAGTCTTGTTCTGTTCGGGCCCAGAGTAAAAAAGCAGCACGTGCAGAATGTGAACCTTGGCCGACCCAGCATTTGATGGCGCCTCAGATTTACCCACCAAGTGACACTTAGACGCCAGGGGCGCCAGGCTTAGTCCTCTGGGGAGAGGGGCTGGCGGGGCTGACCTGGGTCTGCCCGGGGCACCTGCTTCACTTTTAACCGCCAAGGTGTTCTCACTGCTCCTGGTTCTTTCCTGGGGCCAGAGAGGCATCGTGCTGGGTGCCAGCTTCCCCAGCCAACTTGGGCTTGGCAGCTCCCTGAGGCAGCCCAGGCAGTGTCTTGCACTAGAGCCCTAGAGCACCCTGGGTGCCTGCTCTGATTTCTCCTGTTGTCTGATTTCCTGTCCCATCTGCCTTGAGCTTCTGTGTTTGCTAGCAGACTTGTTCTCCCCAGCAGTTGTGGGAGGGGCACTGGGACCCCACCAGCGTGAGGACAGGAAGGTATAAGGGGCTGCACCTCACTAAGGATGCTCATTTCCCAGCCCTCCTGCCCCCGACCCAGTGACTCTGATGAGCAGCATTGTGCAAAGACACCTCCTCTTTCACTTTTGTGAAAACATCCGGAGAGAAGATTTGAGGCATTCCACCTTCCTGGTGGGAGTTTGGATGGGTGGGTGGCTCTTTTGGAGAGCATTTTAGCAAAGCATCTCAGAAGCCATAAAAATGTTCAGAGTCTTTGACCCACTAATCCCACTTCTGGGAAGCTAGCCGAAGAAAACCATCACCAGCATGGAAAAACCTGCACAAGTGACATCTGTTTATGCTCCAGAGAAGCTGGAAACAGAGTCCTCGTCCAACAAAGGAGAAAGGATTGAGTGAATCACAGTGCAGCCTCTTGGTGGAATATTACTCAACCATTAAAAAATGCTCTTTGGGGAAACTGCTGTGACGTGGAGAATAAATTCAGTCTCAGTTGTAGTGAAAAACAGCAGCTGCCGTGGCAATCACACAGCTCCGCACGCGCATTTTGGGGATCATGGTGCCTGACAAGACACTTAGGAGAATGCCCTCTGAGGGTCAGGGGCCTGAATTCCATCAAGCACATTAGGCAAATGTTCTAAATGCATCTTTGCACAGAGTCTCGAAGATGAACTCAGCTTGTGTTAACCAGAAGCAGCAGGCTGGCTGGTTGCAGGGAAGGTGGGCTCAGCTTGGGCCCTGAAGGCACCCCTCCCGCAGCTCCCCCAAATCGGCTAACTCTGCCACAGGAGCTGTGAGTTTGAGAGCGTGTATCTTAGGCTGCTGTCATAGAACACCATGGCCTGGGTGGGTTAGACACCACAGACCCGGCACACAGCTTTGGAGACTGGGAGGCCCAAGATGAGGGCACCAGGAGATTGGGTGTCTGGTGAGGGCCTGCGTTCTGCCTTCTCGTGGCCATCCAGGGGAGGGGGTGAAGAAACTCTGGATTCTCTTTTATAAAGACACCTGGGCTTCTCTGGTGGGTCAGCGGTAAAGACTCTGCCTGCCAGTCCAGAAGACAAGGGTTCAATCCCTGATCCAGGAAGATCCCACGTGCTGCAGAGCGGCCAAACCCCTGTGCCACTGCTGTCGAGCCTGTGCTCTAGCGCCTGGAAGCCGCGCCTGCTGAGCCCATGCGCCGCGACTGCTGAAGCCCAAGAGCCCTAGAGTCTGTGCTCCGCAACAGAAGCCACACGATGAGAAGCCCGCACGCTGCAGCTGGAGAGTGGCCCCCAGCGTGCCACGTCTGGAGAAGTCTCACAGCAGCAAAGACCCAGCACAGCCTCTCCCCGCAAAAACAGACACTCCCTCATGGGGGCTCCACCCTCATGACCTCATCACCTCCCAAAGGCCTCACCTCCTAATACCATGGTCTTAGGTTAGTAGGGGGTAAAACTTAACGTGGATTTGTGGAGGACAAAAATGGTTCAGTCCATAGCAGGGGGATGGGCTGCTGATGGAGTCTTGGGAGTGTAGATGGCAGCGCCCCCTTGTGGAGCCAGCCTGGCCTCCAGCAGCATCTGGGCCTGCTGCTCTGACCCTTCGGCACCCCAAGGGCCGCCGTCCCGGCCTCCAGAGGAGTTGGGGGGCCGAGTGTTGGCTTGGGGCAAAAGTGTGCTGTCCTCTGTCCCCTTTAGTGTCTGTCTCCGCCTCTCCCCGCGCCACCCCCCAAAATGCTCTCATGGCCACCCCTGTCTCTTGGGCTATACACGAGGTGCCCCTGGCTCTATTTTGCAGGTGGCCAACGTGAATGCCAAGGATGGCACGTGCACCCTGAAAGACTGTGTGTACAAGGATGTGCAGAAGGACTGGCCTGGCTACTCGGAGGGAGACCAGCAGTTGCTGAAGCGGATGCTCATCCGGTAACACCGCCGCCCCATCCATCAATGAGTCCCATCCGCTGGGCCTGGGGCCCATCTCACCTCCACAAGGCTGGGGCGGCCTCCCGTGGCGCCAAAGCCCACAGGTCCCGCAGACAGGATGGAGGGGGTCTGTAGAGACTGCCTAGGTAGCCTACCATGGCCTCCTGTAGGGAAAAGGCGAGCCTTCCTGAGTAGGGTGGAGGGCCTGAGTCTCTGTGTTGAACATGAGAACTTCAGGACAGAAGACCCCAAAGCAGCCGTTCTGCTGCCCCTCCTATCAAGCTCCTTCTGAAATCTGCACGTTCCCACAGGCTACTGCTGCAGGCCACCTCTTTCTTAAAAAGAAAGTCTAAAGGACTGGAAGCAGAGAGGAAGAAAGCAAAACAAACCTCCCCACAGACACTATTAAGCAGCATTAATTAAACGCATCCCCTCTCGGGTTAATGGGGACCTGAAGTCAGGAGTAGCCAAGGTGGCTCTGGGGAGAAGTGGTTAAGTCGGCCCCTGTCTAAAGCAAGCAGTTAATGATTTCCTTCTCAATTGATGCCTGGGAGCCCCGGCTGTGAAGCGCCCTTCAGAGCAGCCTGAGATGCTAATTAGTCCTTAAGTGGTTTCTCAGGGACTTGGAGCAATTTATGAAGGTTTTTTTTTTTAAGTTGTTGAAAGCAGTGACTGCATCTGGAAATCAGAGCCAAGTCAGGGCCATTCTAGGTGAAGCATGAGCTCCTCCTTGGCCCTGCGGGGTGCTTACCTGCTGTCCCAGGGTCACTCTCGTGGCTCTCTAGACGTCTCTAGGTGCTCAGGGAGGCTGAGAGGGGATGGTTTCGGCAGAAGATGCTCCCCCTCCCCTCTCTGGGCGTCGTCTGCTGCCCACCAAGCCTGTCTCAGACACTGTCACCTCCCGCAGGTGTTTGCATCAGTGGTAAAGAGTCTGCCTGCAGTGCAGGTTCCGCCCCTGGGTTGGGAAGATCCCCTGGACGAGGGCATGGCTACCCAGTCCAGTACCCTTGCCTGGAGACGCTAATGCACTCTAGTGGCACGGGGTTGCAAAGACTTGGCCACGACTGAAGCGATAGAGCATGCATGCACGCATGGCAGTAGTGTTGAAATAGTAATTTACACCCACCTGAGTGCTTTGAGGTGCCAAGGGGCACATGGGGGTGGGGCGCCTTGAGGCTGCTCCCACCCTTCCTTCAGAGCCTCTCACTGCCCGCTGATCTCAGGCCCCCAGGCCTTGGTGTCCCAGAGCTCTCCAGGAGGGGCATGGCCAGGAGCAAGCAGCCTATGGGCAGTCTGCCCATGGGTGGGTGTGGTCCCTTAGGAAACTGGGCTGAATACTGAGGGGTATCAGGTGGGAGGTTCCTCAGGCTCTTGACTCCCGGAGCTCAGGGCCACGCCAAGCTCTCCTTTCCTCCCTCATGTTTGCCCTGGGCCATCTTGGCGCTCTCCTCTCGGGCTGCATGGGCCAGCTGGCCGGCGGAGGGCGGGGGGGTGGCCTGGTCGGATGCCTCTCCAGAAGCTGACAGCATCTGCTGCTCTTGGGAGCTTGACCTGATTGGTGGGCAGAGGTCAGGGTCAATATCACTGATAGCCACAACCCAGCGCTGCTCGGCACAGCTTTTTTTTTTCCATGTTTAGGTTGCTCCCTCCCTGAAGAAAGCCCTATTAACAACCGCTCTTCATGCTGTAGGTCTCATGGCAAGAAGGAGAAACGAGGTCTTAGGGTGTTCCTCTTGTTACAGGCTGAGTGTGGGGGTTTGTGTTACCCCACGGGCTGCAGCCTTCCTTATTCTACAGCTTGTTCTAAACTTGTACCTGAGTTGAGTACGCTTGTGCTTCCAGGGTCTGCCTGCGCCCCCATGGCTTTGCTCTGCAGACAGGCACTCGGGCTTCTCGTGGAGGCTTCTCGTTGCGGAGTACCGACTCAGGGGGCGCGCACTTCACTGGGTGCAGCGCTCGGGCTCAGTGGTTGTGGCACATGGACTTAATTGCTCCTCAGCATGTGAAATCTTCCCGGACCAGGGATCCAACCTGTGTCCCCTGCCTTGGCAAGCGGGTTCTTAACCACTGGACCACCAGGGAAACCCTCAGCTGAGTATTTGGATGCTTCCTCCGTGCTTTCAGTCCCCGTGTGTAACGGCTCAGGCCTGGCCTGTCCCAGGCAGAGTCTGGATGTCCCAGTGCAGGGTGAGGCCTGGACCCCATGTGGCCTTGAAATCAGTCCCCCAACCTGTCCTGTCCTGTCCTGGCCTCCCCTCCCCCAGGGCATAGCCTAGACAGCCCAAGCCTCGGTCTGTCTCACAGGCAGTGTACTTTCCCTGTAGTTGGTAACCTGCTTGGCCAAGTGCTCAGCAGCCACAAGCTCCCTCTGGTTGTCTCATGGCCTTTCATCACTTTCAAGGGGCCAGGGCTTCCACAGGGAGCTGCCTCCCTCCCTCGAAAGTCCTCCTGTTTCCGGGTCTGGGATTCTGCCCTGATGCTGAAGGAACCCAGCTCTTGGAACATCTCTCGGAGAAGGCTCTGGGACGTCCGTCTGCCACAGCTCCACACCTGGGTGGCCAGCACGCCAGTTGGCAGTTGGCCACATCTAGCCTTCTAGATCGGAGAAGGCAGTGGCACCCCACTCCAGTACTCTTGCCTGGAAAATCCCACAGACGGAGAAGCCTGGTGGGCTGCAGTCCATGGGGTTGCTAGAGTCGGACACAACTGAGGGACTTCACTTTCACTTTTCACTTTCATGCATTGGAGAAGGAAATGGCAACCCACTCCAGTGTTCTTGCCTGGAGAATCCCAGGGACAGGGGAGCCTGGTGGGCTGCCGTCTATGGGGTCGCATAGACTCGGACAGGACTGAAGCGACTTAGCAGCAGCAGCAGCCTTCTAGACGGGAATGCGCTTTCCCTCCACATTGAAGGTCTGGCCACGGACGCCTCATCAGCTCCCTCCCTGGCCTGTGATGGCATGGAGGGCGCCGGTGGCCCTGGCAGTCTGAACGCCGGTCGTCCTCTCCTCGGTGCGGCTGCGGGAGGCCCCAGTGTCCTCCCAGCGGCTTCCTCAGTCTGCCCCTGGGGGCCATGCTCCCACACCATTCGCTATTGTCCTCCTGGTTGTTTATTTTTATTTCTTCTACTTTGGGGAGAGTTCTTCAGCTGCTCCGATCTGTCTCTCTTTTTGCCATCATTTCTAGTTCCAAGGGTGCAATCACCACCTCCAACTAGTTTCAAACCATTTATCCCCCCAAAAGCCTGCATTAGCAGTCACGCCCCGCCCCCCGCCCCCGCCCCTGACGGCCGCTAATCTGCCTCTGGTCTCTTGGATTTGCCTGTTCTGGACACTTCTTATCAATGGGATTGTGTGCTATGTGGCTTTTTGTATCTGGCTTCTTCCGCTCAGTGTTATGTTCTCAAGGTTTCTCCACATTTTAGCATGTGGCAGAGCTTCATTCTTTTCTACGACCTGGTTCTTGGTTGTTTTCTGTATCTATTGTGTCTGAGTTTTTGCTTATTCATTTTTTTGTCAGTGTACATGTGAACTGTTTCCACCTTTTCGGGATTGTGTCCAGTGATGCTGTGAACATTTGTGTACAAGGACACAAATATAACTGATACAGATTTTCAGTTCTCTCAAATATGTCCTGAGGAGTGTAATTGCAGGGCCATGTGGTAATCCTGTGTTTAACTTTCTGAAGAACGGCCAGACTCTCTTTCTCAGTGCCTGCCCCATTTCACATTCCCACCGGCAGTGCCCAATTCCAGTTTTTCCACAGCCTCACCAACACTTGTTATATTTTCTTTTTTTTAAATTCTAACCAGTGTGAAGTGGTATTTTATAGTGGTATCGGTTTGAGTTTCCCTGGATGAGCAAGGAATGATGTTGAGTATCTGTTCCTGCAGTTATCGGCTATTTGTATGTTTTTTTTGGAGAGGTGTGTATTTCAGATCTTTGTCTTTCTGAGGCTATTAAGGCTGGTGTGTTTCTGGTGGATTTAACATTTTCATCCTCTTAGAGTCTCCTTTCTTTTTAAAAGTTAATTTATTTGTGGCTATGCTGGGTCTTTGTTGCTGTGCGGGCTCTTCTCTAGTTGCGGCGAGGGGCCTGCTCTCCATTTGCGGCTCTCGGGGTTCTCTTTGCGGCGGCCTCTCCTGTCGTGCAGCACGGGCTCTGGGACTCAGCTTCAGTAGTTGTGGCACAGCGGCTTGGTTGCTCTCTGTCCTTTCAAATGCATCGTCTTGTCTGCTTCAGGGCCTGACAGTTGTTGCCTGGAAGCTAGGGTGCTGCCTCCGCAGAACTTTGCTGTTGGCAGTCCAGCCTCCTTGGTAGCCCTGAGGCATCTCTGGGTCCTCCACAGGCCCCTCTGTCTCCTCTCCTCTGGAGGCCATGCTTCTGTCCATCCTGTGTGGCCCGAGCAGCCTCCTGGCCCCCTGGGGAAGGCCTGGGCTCCTTTACTCTCGAACATGCTGGGGGTTCCCCTTGCAGCTGCCCCGAGCAGGCCAGGCCCCAGAGCAGGGCTGCTGGGGGGCAGCCTGGAAGGCGCCTCCACTGAGGTCTCCGAGGCGCACGCTGCGGGCCTGCGGGCTCTGCAGCCCAGGACTCAGTTTCCTTGGCTCCTCCAGGATAGTCACCACTAGTGCTTCTGCTTCCCGCGTTAAGTAGCATTGCTGTCTTTTTTTCCTTTTCTCTTTTATGCCTTTTTAGTGGGGACTTGACAGAGAATGGATGTGAACACCTGGTTCTCTGTCTTTGACTGAAAGCTCTGGTTGCTTCCACAGGGCTGGACAGTAGACTTGCCCCACCCATTCTTGGAACCTTCCTTTCGGCTCTCTTTGTGTTTCAGGCCGCTGTGCGGAGGGCAGCCTCCAGAGTCTGGAGTGCAGCTGAGGGCCAGGGAGGTGCTCTGCTGGCCACTGGTTGGAGCAGCGGACGTGGCCCCAGACCTCAGCTTGGCTTCCTGCAGGGCGTGGGGGGCCAGCTGGGTGCCTGGGCTCCCCTGAGACTCTCGGCCTCTAGGAGTTCAAGAGGCCAGCCCCAGCCAGCCAGGGTGACTCTCAGCACCTCCGTTTTCTGTCAAGTGTCAGGGCGTTGCTTCTCTCGTCCCTGACTGCGCTGTTGAGCTGATTCCGGTGGTCTGCTGGCTGCTCCTGCCATCCCTGGAGGTCCTGGGGCTGGGCTCCCAGGAAGATGGGAGCTGAATCTGAATCTCCCACCTCAGAGCAGGGCATCTCGGCCCTCTTTTGCATTTTCTTTCTGCAGTGAGCGTTGTTATTGGGATGACAGTTGTTTATAAAAGTAAGGACCAAGTGTTTTTTTAAAAAGGGCCAACACCCAATGTCTGTAGCTCCCATGAGGACACAGCATGGACCCTGAGTGTCCGGTCAGTTTTGCACCGGGAGTCCCAGTCTCCATGGTCATGGAAGTCAAGATGAGCGTCTGGTCACCTGACCCTTCTCTGGGCACAGAGCATCCAGTGTGGCCGGCCTTCTGACGGTGAGGCTGAGGCCGTGGCCACAGGGCCACTGCGGATGTGCCCAGGGCAGGGTGTGCTCGACTGCTCTCTGCCTGCCAGGCGTGCCCGTCGCACCCAGCCCTGCCATGCTTCAGCGAGGAGCCAGGCCCTCCCCCAGACGCTGGGTGCAAGTGTCAATGCAGAGGTGGGTGGGCCTGGGTGCGCCTCGCAGGGAGGGCATTGCTTCGGGACCCTCCAACCTGCCTTGATTCTCTTGTGCAGGAAACTCTGCCAGCCACAGAGCACAGGGGGCCTCCCTGGCGACCTTGCTGCCAACAGTCCTCCGGGCGAGCACGGGAGCTCAACCTCTCCCCCTCAGGTAGGAGCGGCTTGCGGGGAGGGTGGGCGGACTACAGCAGAGGTGGTGGGCCTGACCTTGCTTCTCAGGGAGCCTGTTGGGCCTCTGACTCAGGGCTGGCGAGTTTTCTCAAAGGCGTAAGCAGCTGACTGGGGCTGGAGGGTCCCAGGCCTGGAACCTGGATAGGTTCCTTGGGTTGCCTGTCGGGGTAGTGTGGCTAAGGGCTCACCGGCCGCTGGCCACTCTGTACACTGGAGGCCTCTGACTCCCAGGGCTGCTCTAAAAATCACTGTGTCCCCATCAGGATCTGCCGTGTTAGTAGGCGGGGAGGGTGTGCGGGGAGGGCCTTGCTGTCGGGGGCTTGATCTTCAGCAGTGGGGTCCCTCACCATTGTCAGAGCTGTTTGGCGACAGCTGTCTCTTCCCACTGTGTGCTCTGACCAGTGAGTCCCACGTCTCTTGACCAGCCGCGCTCTTCCCCGCTCTGCCTCCCCCTGGAGGCATCTGGCCTAGGTCTTGAAGCCTCCCAGGACACCCCGTGGCTGGGACGTGGAGGGCAGAGCCTCATTTCACTCTGGTCCACACTGCTGCACCCTGGACCCAGGCCGACTGGTCTGATCCTGGCTCCGTACCTCTGCTCTTGCCTTGCCTTCCAGACCTCAGTCTTCTTTGTGAATGGGGATGAGGCCTGCACCATGTGACAGGGGTGCCATGGGGATTCAAGGGCCCTGGGGAGGACAGTCCTGGCCTGTGGGACCTGGCCTGTGGGACCTGCCCTGTGTCACTCAGATTGGGCTCCGTTGGGGATGCTGAGCACAGTAATATTTTAGACCAGTTCCCATGGGTGGCCCTTATGGGCTGAAGCGGGTCCACTGATGGCCCAGCCACCCTTTCTCTGCCCTGCTGGCCCGGTCCGGCCCCCCCCCACCCCCCCACCCCGGGTCCCTGGGCAGGCAGGCCCCCACCTCTGGGCCTCTCGGGCTTGCTGTGGTGTTTGCGCGCCCCCTTGTGGTCGGAGTGGCCCTACCTGTGGGCGCTGGTTCCCACATGGCCTGTGGTGGGGTTACTGGTCAGCTCAAATTTGGCCTGTTGCCGCCCAGCCTCTCCCTGGGGCACACAGTGACTCCAGGTACCAGCTCACTCCTGAAATTCTCTCCTCTTTGTCACAGAAACGGCCGCAGCCTCCTGATTTCATTGACCCTCTGGCCAACAAGAAACCCAGGATATCGCACTTCACACAGAGAGCTCAGCCCACAGTCAACGGGAAGTTGAGTGCGACCCTCGGCCGTGAGGGCCTGCTGCCCACCCCGGGCCCCCTGGCTGGTACAGACACCCACCTGCCCCTGCGACTGGAGCCGCCGCGGGCCCACGACCCCTTGGCCGACGTCAGCAACGACCTGGGCCACAGCGGCCGGGACTGTGAGCGTGGGGAAGTGGCTGCCCCAGCCCCTACTGAGCGCCTCAGCATGCCCCTGCTGACGGACTGTGCCCAGCCCAGCAGGCCCCACGGCAGCTCCTTGCACAGCAAATCCAAGAAGAAATCCAAGAAGCACAAAGACAAGGACAGGGCAGCTGAGGACAGGCCCCGGGACCGGCCACTCAGCCAGATGCCGGGCCCCCCTGGAGCCCCTCCAGTTGCCCCGCCAGTCGCCCCGGGTAGGTGTCAGGAGGTCGAGGGGCAGAGGGCTCTGCAGAAGGGGGAGTCACTGGAGGCCTGAGCTCTGGCCCTGTGCCCGCACACCCTCACTCCACGGGATGCCGAGAGGGCTGCCTCCTGAGTCCCCACTTGGGCCCACCTGCACATTAAGGCCCTCTGTGTCCTCGCACTGGCTCACGTGACTGCCCTGGCGGCGTTGTTCTCGAAGGCTCCTACAGTCAGATGTGTGCCAGGCCAGCCCTGGGGGCCAGGGGCACGGAGCCTGATGGAGCTGAAGCTCACGGGAGGGGATATTTCACAGGGAGAAGAACAATTCCAGGGCCCAGTTCTGGTTGCAGGGAGACCCCAGACACAGCACACAGCAGGGGTCTGGGGCTCAGGGTTGGCTGCTGGGGTCAGGACTTGGTGGGGAGGGGGTCCCTGGATCACTGTGGACCTGCTGTGACCTGCGGAGCAAACCTTTGAGCCTGCAGAGAGAGGGTCTGAGAGGCGGGTCCAGGAGGAGGTGGGAGACTCGTCTACTGAACAGCAGTTGGTAAGAGCCAGAGCAAGGCCTCACACTTGCAGCCTGTAGGGAAGTTGGCACTCGGGAGACCCTCAGCGGGACGAGGGGTGTGAGGCTGCCGGGACTCTACGCTGACCAGGGAGACCTTCGAGGGCCTGGGGCTCGTTAGGGGCAGCGTCCTCACCCCCAGAGCCTCCCCACTCCCAGTTAGAGCCCCAGGCATCTGAGCTGAGCACCCCTTGTGGCTACCGGAAACCCCAAAATAACTCTGGAGGCTGCAGATAGGGAAATGGTTTCTGTAGGGTCTTAAGAATTACCATTCGGGAGACATAGGGTCAGGTGACCACGAGAGTTCTCAGGAAGAGCAAGAGTTGGGTTTATGAAGACCAAAAGTCTTGAGTTTGTTAAACATTTCTGGTGAGAACGGTTTAACTCTGACGCAAGTCAGAGAGTCAGAAAATATTTGTTTTAGGTTAGGGGTCCAGTAAGTCGACAGTATCACGCATGGTTTGAGAGTGGGGGTCTGATAAGTAGATCAGCTGTCACGAGTTCCTGGCACATGACTTCATGGGGTCAAAAGGTCAGATTCCATGCAGGCTGAGCCGTGCACAAGTCACACTTCCTTAATGGCTTCTTGATTCCATTTTTAGAGCTCTCTGAGCAATACTGACTCCATTGTGATCTTCCTCTCACGTAATTTAACCTCGTCAGCATGTCACAGCAGCAGAGGCACGGCCCTGCCGGCAGTGCGGGCATTTCACCTGCCGTAGCTTTCAGATGGTCTCCTCAGGAGGACCCCCAGCAGGGGGCATTCCTGGACCAGAGGTGGAGCCCTTGCTCCTTCAGGCTTTTGAATTTGTCCCTCAGCTGTCCTCCAGAAAGGCCATGCCCGCTCCTCACTCTGCAGCTGGAGACCGGGTCCGGGGTGGGTCTGATGAAGACAGACCTTGCAGCTCCATCGGTCCTCTGGGACCCCTTGGTCCTGCCGCATGCTCGGCTTCCCGGAGGGGAAGGGAGCCTGGCTCCCTGAGCGCAGGCCATCTGACCCGGGTCTCGCCCAGGGACACAGACCTGAGCACCTGGGCTCAGGGAGCCATCTGTCCCAGACAGCAGAAGCGAGGTTCCATGTGCTCTGGCAGGGTCTGGGGAAGTAGGATTATGGGGCCAGGCAACAGACCAGGCCAGGAAGATGCTGCCCAGACCGGCCCCACGTGCAGGGCTCAGAAGGCTCTGGCTCCTGCCCAGTGTGTGTCAGCCACAGGCAGCTTGGCCCCAGGCCAAGGTGAGAAAGAGGTTTGGGATCAGGAAAGCCAGGGAGTAGGGGCCCCAAGGGGGAGGAAAAGCACAAGTGCGGCACCAGAAGTTGGGTATGGCACCGAGCGATCCCCCTTGACTGGCGCCTCTGGTAGCTCAGCTGATGGTGATAATCGGTGGGTGGGGGCCTGCCTTTCCTCCCAAGCTCCCACCACACACAGCCTCCTGCTGTGGCTCCTTCCTGGGTGGGCGTCTGTGCAGGCTAGAGCTCCCCACCCGCCTTTAACAGCAGCATTGTCCTCTGAACGTTTCTCCTGCCTCGCTGGCGAGGGTTCCAGGTCGGCACCCAAGTGCAGAAGCTCCGTCACCCTTGTGTCCCGTGAGGCAGTCCACCCTTCTGCGTGCTGCTGTCCCTCTCGTCTGCCCCGTGGTCCCAGCCCTGCCCTGTGACCGCCTCTGACCCTGATGGGTGTGGCAGCCTCCTCAGCTCAGCCCACCTGTGCCCCACGCCCCCTTACCCCACCAAGGCCCCCCTCTACCACCTTCCTCCCCCTGTGCTACAGGCCCACTCCTGGGTCCTAGACCCACCCTCGTGCCTGCCCCCAGCTCTCACTCAGACTGTGGACCCCGCCTGTGGCCCAAGGGCACCTTCCTGGCCAAGCCACATGCTGGGCAGGGGCGTGCTTCGGTTCATCCAGGCCAAACTCAGGCCTGCTGACCCCTATGTGGGAACTGGGGCACCTTCTCTCATTGGCACCCAGACTTGGGTCCTGCAGGGTGACCCTACAGACACGTCCCTGCACCCACTGCCCTGGGAAGGGGCACACGGGTAGGAAGCAGCTGGGATGTGCAGGGGTGGCCGGGTGCAGGGCAGGAGAGGAGCCCACAGAGGGTTGGTTGCCACAGGCTGGACCCCTGTGGTGTCTTGCCAGGTCCATCTGATTCTCATCCTCAAGGTGAAGCACCCCGGGATGCCTGACGTGCCTGGGCTGTGGGAGGTGGGGATGTAGACTAAATCTGTATGTTTGTGCCTATTGGGCTGCATCCCAGGGAGGCCTTTTCAGAGACAACACCTGGATGGGGGTGTGGGTGGGCTCCATCCACTGGTGGGAATCTCCCCTTGCACTGGATGGAGTATAAAACCGCACGGGGCCCATCAGACTGCTGGTCCACTGGAGGGCTGCTCTCCTCAAGAGAGGCACCAAAATAGGCACTCAGCAGATGCTGCAGAGTGATAACGTCGCTTGTGTCTCAGGGTTACAAAGGTCATCTGGAAGAAGTCCCCGGGGAAAAGGAGCAGACTGTAGTCCGGGCAGGCCTCGGGCACTGTCTCAGGTCACAGTCCCAGGGTTGACCCTCTGATCTCGCAGTTCTGGGTCTGTGGGAAGAATGGAGGATGGGTGGGGTGGCAGGATGGGGATGGTCGGGCCAGAGACCAGAGCCTGCAGGGCCTGCAACTCCATCCACAGGGAGAGGAGGGGGAAAACCGTGGCGGCCATCCGGCTTTGTCCTGTGGGGCCCAAAAATGGTATGCCCCTGGGACTCAACTGTCCAGGGTTCACCGGTTTTCATCTTCGTGGCCTTTTACATGGGGTCAGCAAAGGCTCTGGACAAGCTTCCCAGGGTTTAACCCTGCAGTGAACCCGTACTTTTGGGTGCTTGCTGAAAACTGTGCCCACGATGCCATCTCTGCACAGCTGTGCTCTGGGGACGCACACCATGCTGGCTCACCACCTCTCCCACTGGCGGGGGGCACTTCCAGCTCCAGGCAGCCCCCTACGGCGGCCAGATGGTGCTCGCCCTGACTCACGCCGCCTCTGCCCATCCTGGCTCCCTCTGCGTGGCCTCCCTCCTAAGGCCTTCAGACAATAGGGCATCAACCTTCTGTAGATCTCATCACAGACACACGAGGTACGGACTCAGGAGACACATTTTCTCTTTGTAGGTTTAAACGGGACCTGCAGCAGCTCAAGTGTCCCCACGTCCACCTCGGAGACGCCCGACTACTTGCTGTGAGTACTTCCCTCGCCTGCTGCTCCCCGCTCCTGATCCTGCTGGTTAGCAGAGGCGGCACAGACCCTGTGGCTGTGTGTGTGTATTCCCGCCTGTGTGCTCGCGCGTACGCTGACTTGACTCTGTGGCTGTGTGTGTATTCCTGACGGCCAGTCTCCTCGGAGTCAGGGCTGATTCCTGGGTGGGGCTGGCCACTTGGCTGTGGACACTTCCAGGCTCT
>NW_024070189.1:102719631-102784267 GCF_014754425.2 Oryx dammah | reverse complement strand
ATTCCTGGGTGGGGCTGGCCACTTGGCTGTGGACACTTCCAGGCTCTCTGCTGCAGCCCCCTAAGCTCCTCCGGCCCCTCTCTCCCATCTCCCCAGAAAATACGCCACCATCTCCTCCTCGGAGCAGCGGCAGAGCTACAAAAATGACTTCAACGCTGAGTACAGCGAGTACCGAGGCCTGCACGCCCGCATCGAGCGAGTCACGCGGCGCTTCACGCAGCTCGACGCCCAGCTCCGGCAGCTCTCGCAGGGCTCTGAGGAGTACGAGGTAGTGCC
Organism: Oryx dammah; assembly: GCF_014754425.2. Lineage (NCBI taxonomy): Eukaryota > Metazoa > Chordata > Mammalia > Artiodactyla > Bovidae > Oryx > Oryx dammah. The sequence goes on along the minus strand of NW_024070189.1, from coordinate 102,783,991 downwards.
CTGCCTGGCGCCCATGCCCTCAGACAGGCCCCTCCTGTTCTGGGCGGGGCCGCTGCCCGCCCCTCTTTCCCACTCCGAGTGAGTCAGGCCTGTTCAGGGAGCTCCGCTGCCTCAGCCATGAGGCTGGGCAAGAGCAGGGCTGTAGGTGGAAGGTGACCGTGGAGCTGCGGGTGGCCTCAGCAGTGGAGACAGCCAGGAAACCAGGGGCTGGGGTGCATGCGTCCCACCGCCCCCACCCCACCCCCGTGCCCGAAGCACCTGGGGCTTCTCTGCAGCCCCCTACTGCTCTCAGCGCCGCCCCCAGCAGGAGGGGCGGGCCCTGGCCACACCCCACAGCCGGTCAGAGCTGTCACAGCTGCTGTGGGGAGGGGATAGAGGGTCCCTGGGGCCCCAACCCCTTCCCCGTCCTGGGGCACTTGCATTTCCCCGGCCATCCCTAGTGGGACCTCACCACAGGGGGCTTGGTCCCTGCAGGGGGCCTTGGGACCCTTTTGGAGCTGGTTACCTGATGACAGGGCCAGCCCTGATGAACCGTGGTGCTGGGCTCTGTCTCCCTCGTGGAGGCCAGGTTGATTTCCCTAGGAGATGGCTTGTGATTGGAGGCCCAGTGGGAGTTCTGAGGGTCTAGGACAGGCGAGCACCCCCCGGACACCCCCATCCTCCCGTCGTCTTGCAGCCCCCGCAGGTGGTCAGTGGGCCTCTGTGCTTGGCCTCAACCTGGGCACCGGCCAGCTGGGTGGGAGGGAAGGTGCCTTGCCAGCTGCTCCCTGCTTTCCCCTGGCTACCATGTGGCCTCGTGCGTGTCCCCGAGTCGCCCCCTTTGGCCCAGCCCCTGCTCTGTACACCCTCAGGTGGTCATGCCACAGCCGCAGCCATTGTCCCCAAGCATGCAGTGACCTGGCAGGCCACCGTTACTAAGGAGAAGGGGTCACTCCGTTGAGGTATCCTGCAGATAATGTATTGTTCACTTTTTCTTTTGTTTTTCATCCAGACTACTCGTGGGCAGATCCTTCAGGAATATCGGAAAATCAAAAAGGTGAGCCTCCATCCCCTTGTGGGGTTAGGGTGGGGTGGGATCAGGTGAGTGGCGCCGCGGTCTGGCCAGCATGGAAGCTGCATGACCACCTCCCCTCAGCCTCTCACCCTAGCTGTGACCCTGTTTGCCAGGGTGGAGCCTGGGGGCAGCTCAGGGGTCCCTGTCAGGGCGTGAGGGCTCTGGCCTGTGAGTGGGGGCCGAGGGCAGCCAGGCGGGGCGGCTTGGGTTGGCGTTGGGCTCTCCACCCTGGCCCTGTGGATGAGGCTCACCCCAGCCGCTCTCTCATAGACCAACACCAACTACAGCCAGGAGAAGCACCGCTGCGAGTACCTGCACAGCAAGCTGGCCCACATCAAGAGGCTCATCGCCGAGTACGACCAGCGACAGCTCCAGGCGTGGCCTTAGCCCCAGGCCACGGGGCAGGAGGTCCCACTCGGCCAGCCAGGCCAGCTCACCTCAGCTGGCTGACTGTTCTGGATGGTGGGGGAGCTGGGGGCAAGGGGGAGCTAAAGACAAGAAAACAGAGATTTATTTAACACAATAAATGTGAGGAAGAATACAGTCATCTGAGCCAGCGACGCCGGCTTTCAGGGGAGCCCACGCAGGCCTGGCCGCCCACAGATCACACAAACCCAGGTAGGGTGTCCAGCTCTCCCCAGGTCCCCCACACCTCCTATGCAGCCCCCCTGCCTAGGACGGGCTCCCCAAGAAGCCCCCCTCCTCGCCAGCCACCCCACAGGGGACTTCAACTTTTTGTCAGAGAAAGACTCCAAGGCCAGACTGCCTGCTTGCCTTTTCTAGTTTTATACAGAGACAGGCTACTGCTGATGAGACTCAAGTCTATTTTTGTACGAAAGAAAAAGCATCTTTTTTCTACACCTGTGCCTCCCCTCCTTGGATGCCCAGGGTCTAGACGCTGCCCTGGGTCCTTTCTACAGTATTACAGATGCTCCGGAAGTCTGGCCTTGCCTCTGCGAGCTCGGAGGAGAGAACCCATGGGGGGCGCTGGGGGCCCCTCTCCCGCGTTGGTCTCCCTCACACACCGCCTCTCCCTGGCTCTGAGTGGGGCGGGCTCGGCAATGCAAGCCCTGCAGCTCTATTTGGAAAACTCCAGCTGGCCCAGGAGCAGCTGCTGGGAGCCACCAGGCCCGCCTTGCTATTCCAGGCCCTCAGCTGTCGGGGGTCACCGGGAGCTTCTGTGCTTGTAGCCTGCGCTCTGCAGCACCAGGGTTGGGTTTTATCTCTCTCTCCTCCATCCTCTCCTCTGCTGCTGCTCCTTACTTTGTATTGCTGAGGCCAAGTGGCCTCTGTGTTCTTGACCTCGCTCCGCCCCTCAGCCCCATGTATGGGTTCTGGGGTCGTCTTTGCAGAGCCACCACGGGGTTTGCACTCAGGGAGGGGCTGGGGGTCGAGGGAGCCAGGGAGCCCCCGGAGAGTGAGCTCAGAAAAGGTGCCTGCTCCCCCCTCTCTGGGGGTGCTGGCCCAAGGACACCCCGATTGCTGCTTAGTCACTGTGCCTAGTCTAGTGTCCCTGAAAGCCTCAGGGGGCATGTATGTGTGTGTGTGTGTGTGTGTGCGCGTGCGCGCGTATGTGTGTGCGGAGCCCTGCCAGGACGTCCTGGGGTCTAAAGCGCGCATTCACGTGAATTCAGAGCCACGTTCAGTGAAGCCACGATGGGGAAAGGCCGTGGGGCTGGTTGCAACCTCCAGTCCAGGCGTCACTGCGGGGGGCGGGGGCAGGGGTTGCTGCCAGGATCCTAGTGAGGCAGGGAGGGCGGAAATGCTCGCGTAGACATGTCTATTTTTCTAAGCTGTGGGGCTGTCTCCTAATGGCTTCCCAAAGAGCAGTCATGCCTGCAGTGCCCCCACCCGACCCCAGCGTCTCCATGGGGGCCCTGGGGTGCCCGGAGCACTGAGGAAGCTGATCCTTTATGTTTCAGTAGCTGTTGTTCTGTTTTTCATTTGGGATGGAGGAGGACAGGCTGGGCAGACCCTGGGACCCTGCGTTCTGTGGACAGCCATCATGCACTCGGGTGGCACGGGATCACTCGAGGGCCCCCACCCCGGAGGGCCCGCCTGCCCTCTGCCCTGGGGTCTAGTTCGAGGGACTCAGTTGAATTTCCTCCTCCTCCTTGTTGTTGTTTGTTGTTGTTTATTTTATCCTTTTAAGGAATTATGAAGCTAAGAGGAGTTTTGTGCTTGGGGTGGGGGTTGATGGACAAAAGTTCTAGCTGATTAAATATGGTCTAACTTATTGATACTATTTTTTTTTCTTTTAATATTGTACTGTGGAGAAAAACTATTTTGAGCCATGGAGTTGGTGTTTACAAGAACTTTTCACTTTTGCCAAAATGTTACAATTGAAAGACGTCTGCATCTTCAGTTTCCTAATATTTTCTTAAAAGATCTAGTGTCCTTTTTGTACACTAAAGAGGTGAATGCTGATTTTTTTTCAACCTGCAATAAATTCACTGAACTGAATCTGTGAGCCCAAGCTGGGAGTATATATGTCATTCCCCAGGGATCGGGGGGACTGGTTCTGTCTTGGGGTGGGCTGGGTTCAGGAGGCTACCTGGCCACGGGGCAACCGTGGTAGGGGGGCGGGCATGGGCTGAGCATGGAGAAAGCTTTCTGGGCAGACTGCCACAGCCGCTGCCCAGGAATGAGGTTGGCAGGTGGAGGGCGGACCTGAGGCAGAGGGCCCTGCAGGTGCCAGAGCAGACCAGCCAGCCTGCTCACAGGTGAGGACTGACAGACGGGAGGCGGAGGCAGTGGGGAGCCGTGGCCAGCACCTGAGCAGAGTGCTGCCCCTGTGGAGTGCACAGAGTGGGCTGAGCCGGGCAAGGGGACCCCAGGGTGGAGCCGTGTGCAGCACGGGGAGTGCCTTTTTGGGGCTGATGAGCTTTTTCTAATTTAAACGACAGTGAGTAAGGGCACTGTTTGATGATTCGTCCCGGGACGCACACTGGGGTCGGGGTGGGGTTCCCCTTGCCCCCCCATGGGGACAGGGGAACCAAACCTGAGGCCCAGTGGAGCCCCACAGGTGCAGGACACCAGCTGGAAAGCCATCCTTGCCCTGTGTTCCAGGTGAGGAGCCGGAGGCAGGGGGAAGTTTCTACCCTCCAAGGACACAGTGGAGGGGAATGTTTATTTTAGGAAGGAAAAACAAAGAATAAGACCAGGATTAAAGGGGTCCAGGGGTCAGGGACTGTGGGCCTTATCCTCCCTGGTGGCCCTGCTGGCCAGTGGCCTTGGCCTGAGTTCTGAGGCGGCCCAGGAATCTGAGGGGCGCGGGAGAGGAGGTCAGGCAGGCCCTACGGGGCAGAGTGTACCCTGCTCCCTAGGCAGCCTGGCCACGCTGTTCTAGTGGATAAATCTCTGTCCCCACACCCCTGCCTGCTTCAGCCTCATCTCGCCTCAGGCTCGCCTTGTCCACCCACCTCCCCCAGCCTTCCACTGGCCTCCCCCACAGCCCTGTGGCCACAGGCAGTTCCCTGACCATCCTTCCTGAGCCCAAGACACCCCGAGTCCAGGTCTCCAGGGGACTTCCCATCTTCACAACCCACACCATGGCCACAGGGCTCAGGGGTGCCCAGCAGTCCCTGCCACTTGCTGGACAACATCTGCCAGCGCCTGGATCCGCCAACGCCTCCGTGCACTGGGCTCTGGCCGGGTGCTGGCACTCAGCAGTGACGGCGGCGTTTCTGCCCTTGCCCTTGGAAGCCTGAAGTCTGGTGGGATTGGGGGCCCCTGGTCATTCAGTACTCACCCCGTGTCACACCCCCAGCTGGTCCCTACTAGGAGGAGTCGTTAGTACGAATAGTACTAGTAGTAGTAGCCGGAACTACAACACGGCCCCTCCAGGGAGCATGCCTGGACCTGCTCAGCCCACACTCCTCCTGCCAGCACTGCAGGCTGTCCTGTGAATGCTGGGCTTCCCCAGGGCTGGGTCTTTTTACACAGTCCTGTGTGTGACATGTGGCCTGGAGGGCTCCAGCTCCTGCAGATTCTCCAATACCAACTAGGGGTCGAACAGCTCCGTTCCCAGGTCATGGGGCTCAGGTCCCCACTTGAGACAGCAGCCCCGAGACCTTGGCCACCCGTACTTCTGAACAACCCGCCATAAATCAGGGGGTCCCTCCCACCCCCTCAGAGGTTTGCCAGAATGGCTCACAGTGCTAAGCAAACACTTCACCAACTGAATGGAGGGGAGCAGGGTGTGGGGAATGGTACAGGGCTGCCATGACTTCTCCAGGTGTCACCCAGCATCTCCATGGTTTCACCCACACCCCATTGTTAGGAGCTTTTACAGAGCTTCCATGATTGAATGGATCACTGGCCACTGATAATTTTTTTCTTCTAATTTTAGGCCACACTGCTGGGCATGCGGGACCTTAGTTCCCTGACCAGGGATCGAACCCCAGCACCCTGCAGTGGAAGTGCAGAACTGCTGGACTGTCAGGGAAGACCCTGGCAATTAGTGATCAAACTCAATCTCCAAGCCAGAAAGCGGGACAAAACCCAAATATTTATTTTACCAAATGCCCTGTCCCCAGCCCTGAGGGTCTACCTTGATTTGGGGACCAAACTGCCTCCCTCCCCCTCGCAGCCAGCCCTTTTTCATCTGCCCCTGAAACCAGTCCCCCAGGTTTTTGTTTAGGCAGCTCTTCATATCTTTCTTTGATAAGAGATGTCTTCATTATCTCAAGACACCGTCCAGCAGCCACCTCTTCCAGGCAGCCTGCCCTGCTCGCCGCTGCTTCTCAGGTCCCTCTGGTTGGGAGTGCCCCCCTCACTTCTCTTTACTTATTCTTGGCTGTGCTAGGACTTGATTGTGGTGCTCAGGTTTTCTCTAGTTGTGGTGAGCTGGGGCTTCTCATTGCAGTGGGGCTCTGAAGCACAGGCTCAGTAGTTGAGGTGCACAGGCTTAGCTGCCTTGTGGCATGTAGAATCTTCCTGGACCAGAGATCCAACCCATGTCCCCTGCATTGGCAGGCAGATTCTTAACCCTTAGGCCACCAGGGAAGTCCCCCCAGTTCACTTCTGACTCCCCCACAACCGGAACCCCTTGAGGGCAAAGTCTGGACTAGTTTTAGAGCCCCCATTCCCCAAGGCCAGACTCTAACCATGTTTCCTGCAAACGTTCCCAACTATCCACCTTTTGGGTCAGTTCCAGGGGTGGAAACTTTCCAGCCGGAGGAGGCCGCTTGTTTTGGAAAGTTCCTGGGGGAGCCGCCCCCGCCCGCCTGCCGGGTTCCCACGCTCCTTTATCACTGGGCGCTTAGAGGGGCTCAGAGCTGTGCAGGCCTAGCTCCTCCCAGCTGGCCGCCTCTGCCCTGCCCATCGCCTTCCCTCGCTTCCCCACGGAGCAGTCTCTCCCCCCGCCCCCATCCCAGCCCTGCCCTTGATAGGCTTGCTAGCCCTCCTGCTACAGGTGGGGGCACCGAGAACTCACAGTTCCCCCTTAGAGCCCTGTGGGAGTGGAGAGTCTGACTGCTGCTCAAGAAGGGGGAAGAGGAGGGAACCTGGGCTGGAGGAGTGTCACGCTTTGAAATGCGATTCCTCGCTTAGTCTTCTGCCTCAGTTTCCCTTGCCTTAGTTTCTCTAGAGATGCCCCCTCCTCCAACCCACCAAATAATGAGTTTCTCAGCCTAACTCTTGCCTCGTGTTTGGGGCTTGGCGCTCCCTACAGCTTTAAAGTCCTCTTTTGTAAGTGGGGATAGGCGGCCGGGGGTCCTAAGTGACTCACGCGGGCCGAGTTAGGGCCGGGGGGCTGGGGCCCAGGTTATTTGCCCGGCCGGCCAAGAACCAGACAGGCGGCGGAGGCTGGGGACCGAAAGGCCTCGAACCCGAGCCCAAGGTCGGTGCGCGCCCTCCCCCCGCCGCGAGCGCCCCTCCTCCCGCGCGCGGGCGGAGCGAGGGGCGGAGCGGGGGTGGAGCCGCGGCTCTTTTCTCTCGAGTTCGCGCGCCCGGAGCCCTAGCCGTCTGCCGCTGCCCCAGCCGACTCTGCATCGGTGAGTGCCGCCCCGGGAGGGGTGCAGGCTCCCTGGGGACCGAAGTCGGCTTGGCCTGGCCAGTTCTTGGGACCCCGCTGACCTCCTGCCAACCCCGCGCCCCCAGATTGTCGCGATGGAGGCCGCAACTGAGTTCGTGGTCGAGAGCCCCGACGTGGTCTACAGCCCCGAGACCATCGAGGCGCAGTACGAGTACCGGACGACAAGCGTCAGCCGCGAGGGCGGCGTCCTCAAGGTAGGCGAGGGGCCGTCCGGCGGGCCACGGGGCTTGGTGGAGTCAGGGAGCGGGGAGGGAGCGGGAACTGCTCAACGTCTGCGACCCCCGGCCCAGTAGTAGCGAGCGGGGAGGGGCCTGCGGCCCCCGGCTTACCCCGCTGCCCGCCCCCAGGTGCACCCCACGTCCACGCGCTTCACTTTCCGGACCGCCCGGCAGGTGCCCCGGCTCGGGGTCATGCTCGTCGGCTGGGGCGGCAACAACGGCTCCACGCTGACCGCTGCCGTGCTGGCCAACCGACTGCGCTTGTCCTGGCCCACGCGCACCGGCCGCAAGGTGGGGGGGGTCGGGTGGGGCTCGGTCGGAGAGAGGGCTTCGCTGGAATCCCTGCGGCGGGGGAGGGGCTCCAACGGAGGAGTGGGCCCATAGGGGGCGGGGTTTCTGGCTGCGGGCGGACTCAGGGCGGGGCTTCCTCAGGGGTCTTTCGGGGGCGGAGCCTAAGGTGTGGGAGGGCTTCAGGGTGGGACCTCCCGAGCGGAGCGGCTTCCGCCTAGGCTTGGAGCTCCGAGGGGAGGTGCCCAAAAGCAGGGCGGAGCTTTCGGGTGCCGGGCGGAGCCCTGGCCGGCTCGAGGCCCTCCCCACGCCACGCCCACCTTTCACTCCTCTCCCACTGCCGCCCCCCAGGAGGCCAACTACTACGGCTCGCTGACGCAGGCCGGCACTGTTAGCCTGGGCCTGGACGCCGAGGGCAAGGAAGTGTTCGTGCCCTTCAGTTCGCTGCTGCCCATGGTGGCGCCCGACGACCTCGTGTTCGACGGTGGGCGGAGCCCTGGGCCGGGGGTGGGGTGGGAGGCGGGGCCGAGGCTTGGGGCCGGGCCGAGCTTGAGGGTACCCCCCAGGCTGGGACATATCTTCGCTGAACCTGGCGGAGGCGATGCGGCGCGCACAGGTATTGGATTGGGGACTGCAGGAGCAACTCTGGCCGCACATGGAGGCCATGCGCCCGAGGCCCTCTGTCTACATCCCGGAGTTCATCGCAGCTAACCAGAGCGCGCGCGCCGACAACGTCATCCCGGGCACGCGCGCGCAGCAGGTGCAGCCCCGCCCCGTGCCACTTGTTCTTCCCAGCCATTTGTCCCCCCGCACCTGTTCTCCCTCTTTTGTCCCCATGCTCCCATCCCGAGGGTCCAGCGCACTTGGGAAACTGAGTAGCCCAGGCCTCCACAGGTCGGATGAGCCCGTACAACCTCCCCTTACCTTCCCCATCCCCAGCTGGAGCAGATCCGTAGGGACATCCGCGACTTCCGGTCCAGCGCCGGCTTGGACAAAGTCATCGTGCTGTGGACAGCGAACACGGAGCGCTTCTGCGAAGTGATTCCAGGCCTCAATGACACTGCTGAGAACCTGCTGCGCACCATCCAGGTGGGTGTGCCCAGGGGCGGAGTGGGATCAGGGCCAGCCCCCAAGGACTCCTCTGTGCTGACTGGCCCCCTCTGCCTGCAGCTGGGCCTGGAAGTGTCGCCCTCCACACTCTTTGCCGTAGCCAGCATCTTGGAGGGCTGTGCCTTCCTCAATGGGTCCCCACAGAACACGCTGGTACCTGGTGCCCTCGAGCTCGCATGGCAGCGCCGCGTTTTTGTGGGTGGAGACGACTTCAAGTCGGGCCAGACCAAGGTCAAGTCTGTGCTCGTGGACTTCCTTATCGGCTCTGGCCTGAAGGTGTGTGGGCCTGGGGGACTGCTCAGCTCAGGAAGGGGAGGCCTGGACCCCCGAGGGCTGGGCTTGTGTGCTGCGAGGACTGCAGCTACCGCGGATCCCCTTGTCCCCCTAGACCATGTCCATCGTGAGCTACAACCACCTGGGCAACAACGACGGGCAGAACTTGTCAGCGCCACCACAGTTCCGCTCCAAGGAGGTGTCCAAGAGCAGCGTGGTGGACGACATGGTGCACAGCAACCCGGTGCTCTACTCGCCGGGCGAGCAGCCCGACCACTGCGTGCGTGGGGCGCGGGAGTGGGGGCAGGGGCCGGGGCGAGGGAGCGCCCAACCGAGGGACCCGTGTGACCTCGTGCCGCCCCCCAGGTGGTCATCAAGTACGTGCCATACGTGGGCGACAGCAAGCGTGCCCTGGATGAGTACACATCGGAGCTGATGCTGGGTGGTACCAACACGTTGGTGCTGCACAACACGTGCGAGGTGTGGGGCGCGAGGGGGCAGGAGCAGCGGGGCGGCCGCCAGCCCGGCCCCCCTCCTGACCCGCTGGCCCCCTAGGACTCGCTCCTGGCCGCACCCATCATGCTGGACCTGGCGCTGCTGACTGAACTGTGTCAGCGAGTGAGCTTCTGCACTGACGTCGACCCGGACCCGCAGAGCTTCCACCCGGTGCTGTCGCTGCTCGGCTTCCTCTTCAAGGCGCCGCTGGCGCCGCCCGGCAGCCCCGCAGTCAATGCGCTCTTCCGCCAGCGCAGCTGCATCGAGAACATCCTCAGGTGCGCCGGGCCGCGGGGTCCCCGGCAGCGCCGCGGGTCTGCCGGCGGCGGGGCTGTGCACAGGGCCGAGGGGCTGCACGGCACTCCCTGGGCCTGGCCCCGCTGAGCCCTGATCATCCCCCAGGGCCTGCGTGGGGCTGCCGCCGCAGAACCACATGCTTCTGGAGCACAAGATGGAACGCCCTGGCCTCAAGAGAGTTGGGCCCTTGGCCACGGCCTCCCTGGGGCTTTGCAAGAAAGGATCTGCGCCGACTGCACCCAATGGCTGTACTGGTGATGCCAACGGGCACTCACAGGCTGAGGCACCCCAGATGCCCACCACCTAAGGCCATGGCCTTACGAGTTATGGCTCCCCCATAACTCCTGCCCCCATTGCTCCCCAGGACCCGACCCTTCTAGGCCCCCTGAAGACAATAAACCCAGTACCAATATGAGCCACATCTGTATTCTTGGCGCCTGCAACCCTAAACCCGCCCAACTCCAGCCCCGTCTCCGTTTTTCATCAGTAGACTCCTACCTCCCCTTCCCAACTCTTGCCCCAACCCTCCCGAGCTTTCTAGAACCGCACCCTTCCCCTCTCCCACCTATGGGAGAGCGGGGAGAAGCCGGCGGCTCTGCCTAACCACAACCCTTGAAGGCTGGGCTAATAAGTAGGGTGTGGCTGCTGCAAGCCAAAGAAATTTGAGACCAGATACCAAAAACCAAAATCAAGTTACATTTATTGATAGGGCCCACCCCTGCTGTCCAGGGGAAAGGAAGGTCCCCCAAGGAGCGCCCCCCGCCCCCCCCCCCCCCCCGGACAAAATAGAAATGACGGGAAGGGCCCAAACAGGAAAGAACGTCTCTGAGGTCCTTGTGTGTTTGTTTTTATATATATATATATATATATATAAAATGAATGAGTCCTTGGTGCGGGGCCTCCCAGCCATCCAAGCCTTGACTGGGAGTCCAGTTGCCCGCGGTGTGACCTCAGACCCTCACCCTGCAGACCACCCGAGCCCCTGGACCTTGGCCCCGGGCAGGGGCGCTGGGCAGAAGCCGAGGCCGGCAGTGGGCAAGGGTCTGCGGCCCCATCACACGCTCATGGTCATCCCGGGGGAGTACTGCGGAAAGACGAGGGGGTGGCGCGCGGGGGCCGGCTCAGTTCCGGCCTAGGCTGGGACCCGCCCCCCGGGGGGAATGGGGGACAGGGCGGTGTGGACAGGGGGAGAGGAAAGGATCAGGTGTTGGTGTGTGGGGGAGCCACGGGTCCCAGGGCTGGGGGTGGGATGTGGACGGGGTGGTGAGATGGGGCGGGCCGGGGGAAGGGGAGAGGAGGAGGAAGGGAAGGATGCCGCGGCCGCCCCCCCACCTGGCCCGCCGCGGTCACGGTCTTGCTCTGGCCCCCCGGCCGCCCCGCCGGGGTCTGCCCGCCAGGCCCCTCCGGCCCGACGCCGCCGCGGGGGGGGAGTCGACGCAGTCGCTTACGCTTTCGCTCGGGAATGGGTGCAGGAAGGTCCCGGCGGCCGCCATCTCGCCGTCGTCCCGCGGGGTGCCCGGGGTGTTGCTCAGGCCGGCCACGGCGCCGGGGGAGCTCTGAGGGCGGCCGCGGTCAGCGCGAAGACCGGCCGCGCGGCCCCGCCGAGATTCTGCTTCTCCCACCCGGCCGACCTCGCAGCCCCGCCCCTCCACTCCCCCCCCGGCGCGCCGCCCCCTCACCTTCGGCAACCCGTCCAGATCGCCCGAGCCTGCGGACCGACAGACGGCGGACACACGGCTCAGACGCGCCGGCGCCGCCAAATCCGCTCCCCCACCGCCTCCCCCGACGGCCGCGTCCCCTCCCTCCGCCCAGCCCATTGGGAGGGCCCAGATCGGGGCGGAAGGACTGGCGGCCGGGCCTCCCCACGGTTTAGATGCTGGACCCTCCCCCAGCTCAGCGGGTCACCCAGCAGCCCAGAGAAGCAAAGGCGCCTTCAATACCCGCCCAGCACAGAGGCGGACGGGCTGAAGGAGGCCGCCAGGGGGCGCACGAGGCTCGCGGAGCAGTGGGGCGGGGACGGGTGAGTGGGTGTGGGTACCCCCGGACGCCCACTCACCCAGGGATCCGTTTACGTGGTGAGGCTCCATTGCACTCATGGCGGCCATGGGGCCCTCCGGACCAGGGCCAAGCGGGAACTGCTGGCAGAGAAACGGCCTGGGCCTCGGGCCACCGGCTCCCCGCCCCCCAACCAACCCCCTCCCAAGCCCTACTTACATTAGCCCTGCCGGCGCCCGGCCCGATGGGGTTCATGATGGTGTACATGTTCTCGCTAGAGTTGGTGGAGTCTGAGACAGCACATGAAGGGGCAGGGTGTCAGAGGGGCCTCCCCCACCAAGCACACCCCTCCCTATGCCGCCTTCAGGCTGTCGTACCTCCAGGGCTAGGCATGATGGGGGTTCCAGGGGGCCCGCCTCCTCCTGGGGGTCCCTGCACACAGAGGGAGGCACAGACGGTGAGAAAGGCCCCCCATGTGTCACCCCACAACCCTTGCGCTCAGGTCCCAGGTGCCCCAGCTTAGGCCCCACTCACCGAGTAGCTGCCGGGGGAGGAGGAGGAGTAGGCTATCTGGGGACAGAAGCAGCTGTGAGCAGGCTGCCCACTCCACCACCCCACCTGCTTTTCATCACCCCACAACCGTCCCGGATACTCACCGAGTTGCCACTGGGGCTGGCCCATGGGCCGCGCACTCCGGGGCCCCTGGAAGAGACAATGGTGGACCTGGGGTCTAAGCCCGGTGGTACCCTGTCCCCTACCACACACTCCCTGACACACCCACTCTGCCCCACGTGCCCTCAGAGCAACAGGTGTTGGCCGGGAAGTAACCAAGCACAGATTCCAGGCCAGCCTTCAAATCCCAAGCAAGCCATGGCTCACTGGTCTTTGAGCCTGAGCTTCCCCACTCAGCAGTGAAGTCAACAGTACCAGGGACTGCTGTGTGGGTCTGCCTCAGTACACCCAGCCCGTGAAGTGGGGTGCTGCCCGCCTGGGCTCACTCCTAGGGGTCCCTGAGGGCCTTACATGTTCATGGTGGGCAAGCCAGGGCCAGCAAGAGAGTTGGGCGGGGGCCGCATGCCACCTCCTCCATAGCTCTGCGAAGGCAAAGGGGCCATGAGTGCAGGTTTAGTGGGGGCAGCCCCTGATGCTCCCGTCACCTGGGCCAGCCCTTACCTGGGGCCCAACGCTGGTCATGCCCCGGGGAGGCGTCACCCTCTGCATGGGGCCCATGCTCGAATGCCCTGGGGGCAGAAGGAAGAGAAGGCTCAGATCTGGCCCATTTCCCAGCGTGGACAGGCGCTGTGTTGGCGTGGGGGTGGTCCTGGTTCTGGGGTCCTGATTGGCTGGTGGGGGGACAGCAGCTGGAGCTTCCCTACTCACCCTGAGCTCGCGGGGAGGGCTCCATGGTGCCAGGGAGGAGGGGCTGGGAGCCGGGGAGGCCCACGGGAGGCTGCGGATGGGGAGTGGCAGCACTGAGTGGAGGTGCCCCCACCCCAGCCCAGCTCCTGCCCCCCCCCACATCCCTCTCTCACCTGACTCGGCATCCGCAGGGTGGGCCGGGGGCCCCCTGGGAACCGCGGTGACATGAAGGGCTGGAAGAGGTGGGCCGGGGGTCAGCACCTCCCCCAACCTGCCCAGCCCTCAAAACTACTGTTCCTGCTGTCCTCCAGCACCAGCCAGCATACCTCAGCCCACGGTGCCTGGGTGTGTAGAGCTCAGTGGTACGCCACCAGGGGCCCTGGGGAGGGGTGTGCGTGTGCGAAGGGGCGGGGCATTACAGGTCCTTACCTGAACATGAGGCCCCATCATGGGGGCGTTGGGGTTGTGGGGGGGAAGGCTGGGAGCCGGGGGGTGGGGGGAGCCTAGGAGGACAGAACCAGGCGGGTTGGGAGGAGCGAGGTCACCCGAAGTTTCACGGTTTCCTGTGGCTCTGCTGAGCCTGGCAGGGCAGGGGCTGGGACGCCGTGGAGGCAGGAGAAGGGGCCAGCTAGCCCCCTCTACGGGACCCTAAAGGTAGGGTTATGGGCAGGACCCCTGGCTCAGAGAGCCAAGCTTTGCAGCCCCAAGCACCCTGACACACGAGCAGTCCTAGCACAGAGCACCCGCCCTCCTTGGCACTGGGGCCCAGGCAGCTCCGCCCCTCTCTGGCCCTACCACGGATGCACAGTACATACCCACCCTGTCACTGCCCACCCAGGGAGACAGGGGGTCCTGGCCCTGGCTGTACCTGGAAGAAGCCGGGTGCCATGGGGCCTGATGCCATTGCATCACTGGGGGCCATGCTCCCCATCACCGGGCTTGGGGCCGCTGCAGCACTCTGCAGGAGCAGGAGAGATGGCGAGACCCAAGTCAGGTCCCTTTCTGAACCAGGTTCTTCTCTTCTCCCCAGCCAGCCAGCCCCACAGAACAAGGAACCCAAGCCATCTAACTACTGAAGCATGGAAGGACTGGGGAGGGGGCTAACACTGAGGAAAGAGTCCTTGTTCCCCCCGGGCTTAGCAGCCCCATATGCTGAGTGGCCCTAAGCAAGGGCTCTGTCTCTGTGCTGCACTCATGACCCACAGGTGATCAGGGCTCCGACCGGCTGAGACCCCAGACTAGGAAGGAGGCCAGGGACTCCAGCCCCCCGTGAGTCTCCACCCTGAGGATTCTAGGGGTCTGAAAATGCCGTCTGCCAAGAACTCCAGTGTGTGCTTCGTCCTTCTAGCACAGGCTTGTTCTTTTGGTCTGAATCCAACTTCAGATGGGTGGGGGCACAGTCCCCCACTCCCAGCCCATCTCAACCAGCCCTGAATCCTTCTGGCTGGCAAGGCAGCTTAGCTGGGCCCCCAAGACCCCTCAAATCAACAACAACAAAAATCAATAGGCAGCTTGGAGATGAACCTCCCTCCCAGAGGGTTCCTTCTTAGAGCAACTGTACAGACCACTCCCCTCCTCCTCCAGGAAGGAGGGAGGAGGAGGAGCAGCACTCCACAGTGCCTCTCCAGGCCCCCAGTGTCTCTTCAGATGGAGGAGGGAACAAGACTGGGAGCCTGAAAAGGGAGTTCTCGTGTCTGCCAAGGGTGGGGATGCTGGTGGCAGGCCCAGAGTTGGCAGGGGGACAGGCTGACAGCCACTTCCTCTGGCTGGTTCCAAGTCCCAGGCCTGCTTGCCTTTGGGGCCCACAGAGCAGGGGGAGGGGGTAGAAAGAGGCCTAGTCTTCAGGGCAGAGGAGACGCATCAAAGGACAGGGAAGGGGGGAGGACGTTGCAGGCACTGAGAACGCTTCTCCTGAGGCCCCTTGACGCGTGTCTCTCCCTGGCCGGAGGGGAACAGCTCTGGGCCCTGCATCTGTCCACCCTCCCCAGCCCACAGGGAGGGCAGCCCCCCCCTTCTGGGCCGTGGCAGGCGGCGCCAGAGCATTTCCTGGTCGGGGAAGGTGGCTGGCGGTGCGGGTGGCTGGCTTTCCAGACCTTGAGGGGTGAGGGTGGGGGAAACGATGGGGCTCCCCAAGTCTAGGCCTTGAAGGGTTAATCCGGGGGGGACGGGGGGGGGGTCCACCCTTCCCGGTGGGGCACTTGAGCTGGACCCCCCACGTCAATCATCCACCCGGAGGCACCAGCCGGGCCCGCGTTGCCATGACGACAGGCTGGGCGCGCTCTCGTTTCCTGGAGACGCTGAGGTCGGCCCCCAGCCCAGAGGCGCTGACTGAGCCCCCTCAGAAGCTGGGGGGTGGGAGGGAGGAGGGAGCCCCGACTGCGAGGGGGAGGCGGCAGGACGCCCCTCACCCCACCGCCAGTAAGTGCGGAGGTGGGGCAGAACACGCAGCCGGCTCCAGTCCGCTGACACAGGGACCCTGTCACCCGGGAGCCGGGCCGCGGCAGGGGCGCCGCCCCCCTCCCTTGACGCGCCCCGCTGCCATGGTAACCAGCGTGCTCCCGGAAGCGCGCTCACTCCAGGGAGACCGCGCACTCTTCCCTCCCCCGGAGACATGGGGGCGGGGACAAAGCCGGGGGCGGAGAGGCAAGGGCGGGCTGCTCAGCCCGGAGGAGGAACAGACCCCCAGGGACCCCACAGAGGCACAGGGAGAAGTGGGGTGCACTGGGGCAAGGGAGTCGGACCCACGCCGAGTCACACGCGCACACAGCTCCAGACACGTCTGTTACCCCCGTTGTGGCCGGACCACAACATGACCGGTGGAACCTGACGGAGCGGGGGGAACAGCAGTAACCGCCCCTCCCGTAAAGGCGCAGACAGCGTGCCCGGGGAGTCTTCGGGGACACAGTGAACCCTGGCCTTTTCACTGCACCCTGGCCCTTCTGTACTGCGGGGGCCCTCTGTCCGGAGGCGGTGCCTGGTGTGGGACTCGGCTAACTGCAGAGAGGGAGGGTAGAGGGAGGGTGGAGGGAGGGCCCTGGGAGGCACCCCGCCCCAGGGGCACAGCGGAGCGGAGGGCTCAGGACGTGAACGCGCCGGCTGCAGGGGGAGGGGGAGGGCAGGGAGGAGGGGGAGGGCAGGGGGGATGTCTCCGCGGCGCTGGGTGAGCAAGCCCCACAGACCAGGAGGAAGAGGGTAAAGGCAGGGGGCGGCCAACGCCCCCCACGTGACCACACGGTGCTCCCGGCCCCCTCCTGTTACCCAGCCTCTGCTCTGGACGACACTGAACTCAACTTGCACCGAAACCCGAGGCCGAAGAGGTGAAGAGAGCAGCCCCCGTCGCCGAATAAGGCTGGGAGGTCTGCCAAGCTAGGCCTCTCCAGCGCCAGGGTGCACCCCTGCCTGGGCCCCCACCGCAGAAGGCTCGAGGGGAGGGGGCCAGCTGTGGGGGACGGCCAGCCCCACCCTGCACACAAAGAGGCAGGCAGCCAGGGAGGCAGGAACTGGGGTTCTGTCTATCGGGTTCCACATGGACTTCACAGGAGGGGAAACAAAGGAGGGGCTGGCCTCCGGAGGGTCTCGGGCTTATGGGGACCCGCAGGGGGTGCAGTGGAGGAACATAGGAGGAGCACAGTCTCAGGCCAGACCTCACAGCCCAGCCCACTTGCCCACTGGAGCCCCTCAGAGCACAGGCCCCTGCCCATGCCCACGAGCCCTGGTCCCAGCCCCTGGGGCGGGGACTCACGTAGTCCTGGAAAGCCTTGGCTTCGCTCGAGTGCTCACACGCCTCTCTGCGGTCGGGCGCTGCACAGTACAAGTCCCAGAACACGCTGTGGGCGGCAGGGGGGGAGATGGTTTCCCCACGCGCCCCCACCCAGCCCCCCTCCAAGGCCCGCCCGCACCGCCTCACACGCACCACCACCAGGAATGCAGGAAGCCCGGGGGCTCCCCCAGCGTAATGTTCTTCTCCCATCGGATCTGCAGGGGAGAGGAAAGAAGGCGAGGCACTCACTGCCCAGCTCTGCCTGACACCTTCCCCTCCCAAGAGGCAGCGCCAGCCCCGCTCGGTCCGGGGAGCACTGGGCCAGGAAACCAGTAGGTCAGGGCCAGGGAGCCAGAAGGGGGCAGCTTGGTGAGGAGCCCAGCAGGGAAGCGGGAGGCAGGGCCTCAGATGGATGGACAGATGCCAGGAGGCCCATCTGCAGGCCCAGCCCCAGCCCAGCCCTCACTTTCTAGGGCGTGACCTGACCCTACCACCAGAGACCTGATAAAAATGGGGTAGGGAGGCCCCCAGGGTGCGGGGGCTGAGGAAGGATCTGGCTGTGGGGGGTCCCTGCCTGGCTGGGCCAGCTTACCTCAGACAGGAAGGTCTGGGCTGACTTCTGGGCACCGACATGTAGCAGGTACTCATACACGTACAACGCCAGCCTGCAGGTGGTCAGGTAGGGGCCACACTCAGTGCCCCGCCCCAAGGGTCCCTGGGAGGGGCTCTCAGGCCAAGTACCTGTGCCTCCCGCCAGCCTCACTCCCTCCCCTTCACTGGTCCCGCGCTGTCCCGGCTCCCCCACTCCTCAGAAGAGACAGCCTCCATGCCAGTTGCTCAGCCTGACCACCTCCCACATCAACACCCAGCCTGCAGGCCCCTCATCTAGGCAGCCCTCCTAGGAGTCCCCAGACCCACTTCCAGGTCAAATTCTGTTCTGTTCAACACCCCCTGATGGACCAAGTCCTGGGCCCATCCCACCAATCCCGAGACCTTCGAGCAGTCTTGACCCCAGAGAGGCCCTCTGCTTGGAGAAGGGGCTCGTGGGCTCCATTCCAGACTGTGCTCTGGGTAGGGCCTCCCAGCAGGCACCCTGGGCCACATGGCCAGGGCCCAGCACCTAGCGCATGCCCAGCCTCAGCTGCCGAGAAAAGAGCGGGGCTCTCTGACCTGAGGTCTTCTTCCTCCGGGTCTCCCTGGACGCCCTCGTCCTCCTCTAGGGTCAGTCTACACGCACCAGTGGTGGCTATGACACACTCGTGCCAGCCCCCAGGAGACTCTGGGGCACGGGAGGTAGGGCCAACAGTGCCACTCAGCTGTCGCAACACCGCCTTGCCCAGATGCCCATGGTGCCCAGCCCCCATGCACACAGCAGCTCGGTTACTGCCCAGGCCAGCAGCACCGCTCATGGGCCACACAAGGGAGCCAGACCATCCATGCTGCCTTCCAGGCCTTTTCATCCCTGGCCTCCGCCACCCCTCAGTCTATCTTCCACACCAGCCAGCAGAGGGACAACTCCCTACCCGCTGGGGTCACCCAGTCACCCTCTACTGTCCCAGCCCCTTGGGGCACCCCCAGGGTCCTCCCACTGCCCAACCAGGCCCCAGATGGGCTGAGGGGAGTGTGGGTCCGAGACTGGAGGCTCCCCAAGGGCCGGCCTGAGGTTGCTCTGGTGAAAGCTGGAGGCCCTTCCAGATGCCTGCCTTCCCGGCTGGCTGCCCTCCCCTGGCTGACAGCCCCATCTTAAAATAACCTTGCTTTGACTCACGCTCCTGTTTTCTCTCGCTCTTCCCAGCCAGGCTGCTCAAGCCTTCCATCCCAGCCCCTTCAGCAGACCACCCAGGCCCTGGCCCACAGCGAGGCCCTTCTGTCCCGGCCCCCACCCCATGGCTTCCGCCCTTGTTCTGGACCTTCTTCCTTTCTTCATCCATCCATCCCTTCATTCATTCAACACACGTTCATGCAGTGCCTCCCTGAGCAGTGACCGCCAGACTCCTGTCCTTCCAGAAGCTACCAGCTTGCGGGGCGAGACGGAGGAGCAACAAGGCAGAGGGGAAGGTGAGTGCCCTGGTGGGCTGGAAGGCAGTACATGCTATAGGAGGACAAGGGGAGCTGTTAGGGAGTCAGGGTGGGCAGCTGCCCCAGGGCAAGGTATGTCCACAGCTCGCATTGTACCCCGAATGTGACAGCCACTGGAAGGACAGAAGCGGGGCACTGAGAGGTAGGATTTGTGGGGCTTACGTAGTTCTGAGTGTGGGTTTCCCCCAAGACTAGCCAAGGTCCCCGCCTTGTCATCACACTCCTCTCAGTAGCTCCTCAAGGCCCAGGCGACCCCAGGTTCCAACATCACACCCAGCAGTCTTCAGCACCCTCCCTTCTCTGGCCCAGTGATCTTCCTCACCCTTCAGCTGTGGGGCTCATCTGTCCACCTCACTCCCAGAGGGCCACCTCCCCTTTCTAGAGGCCTCCTGAGCCTTCACCAGTGGTCTGCACCTGCCTGGTTGCATCCGCCCGGCCCAAGCCCATCAGTACAAGAATGAACACAAAAAGCCGATGGGGCCAGAGCAGAGCTGACCAGCTCCAGCCAGCTCACTTCCTCACCTTGCAGGCAAAGACAGAGGCTGTGAGAGGCCCAGCCAACCCCGTCACCTTGGGGGGCAGTGCAGGGAGCAGGAAAGGCAGGGCGATGAGACACCCAGAGACAGGGAGCAATACAGAGTGGGGAGGGGGCTGGGCAGGCTGCCCCAGCAGGGACGCAGGGGGCTGCAGTCCACTACCCCCCACCCCCACCAAGGGCAGAGGCTCTCCCAGGGCTCTGGAGTCCTCTGAAGAACATGGTGGCTCCCACCAAGGGGTCTCCGCCGCCAGCCCACCGTGTCCTTCTCCATCGCCTCTCACCCTCCACCCTCAGGGTGGCATGTGACCTAGGACACAGGTCCCAGAACCCGCCCCAGCCTGCTCTCCTCTCTCCCTGGGCGGCCTCCCCTCCTGCTCGGATGACTGACTGCTGCAGCTGCCCACAGGCTTGCTCAGAACTCAGTGTCCACTGCCCACTTGGTATCTTAAAGGCCCAGCCCCACCCCAGCTCCTCCCCTTCCCCTCCTGTTCCCCATCCTGGGTGGTCTGAACACACAAGTGTGCAGTGCAAGTGTGAAGACCCACCCAGCTATCCCCCAGAGATCACTACATTTTACTGAATTTAGGGGAAAGAACTTAAGGAAAAAGCCCTCTCTCCTCATGCTGAGCCTTCTCCCTGCCTTCCTCTGCACACTCCGGGTCCAGGCTGCCACCATCACTTACCTGGACTTCAGCAAAGGCCCAGCCCCACCCCAGCTCCTTCCTTCCCCACCAGCACTCCGCACACAGACCCTCCCTCCTCCCCCTCCCACATACACACACTGACCACTCACTACTCTCTACCCCAGGGCCTTTGCACAGGCTGTTTCCCTGCCTGGGGCACTTCAGCTAGAGACCCTCACGGCTCCAATGTCACCTGTAAGAGATGTCTTTATCACTTCTAACCCCAGCCCTGCTCCAGCCTCCCCTCGCCCTCCATCATTTTATTTATCTGTTTGACACCAGGCTCTCCACTTACTGCCTGCAGCCCCCACTGAATGTCGCTTTGGGCAGGTGAGGACTTCATCTCACTCTTGAACTTATCTAGCACTGGGCCCTCAGCCATCCAAAGGAATGGACCCTGAACCCCCTGGGGATGTTGATGGTAAGGATTTGGAGTTTTATCCCAAGAGCATAGAGAAGCCAGATAAGGTTTTCAGTTTTGCTGAAACCGAAAACCTTCATGCTAGTACTTTTCATTTTCATCTGGATCAAGTCTCAGAGAATTGGGAGCAGTTTTGTTTGCCTGAAGCCTGGCAGGTGGTTTGGGGACCTCCAGAGCCCTCCCCTTTGGGGGGCGGTCCCTGTCCAGGCCCTGAGGGGGGGGGGGCTGTGGGAAAGGGCCGGGGCTCTGGGTCCAAATCCTGGTCCCGCCCCAGCCCTGGTCAGCAAATGACCTACAGAACGAAGAGGCCATCCATCAGGGGATCCCCGCTGCAAGAGGGCAGGAGACAGGAGGGAGCAGGGCCTCCCTCCAGAAGGACCAGTGACCTGGAGCACGCGAGATGCCTGGACTGGGAGTGCTTACGGGGAGAAGTGCCCAAGGGGCCTCCCTGCAGCTGAGCACGGAGCAGGGGCAGAAACTCAGCAATGCCACCTTCATTCTCAAGAACTGCCGTAATTGGCCAAGAATTAAGGTAACAGGTGCCGCCTGCTCAGCTCCCCCTCCCCCAGCGCCCCTGGGGGCGTGCGCCACTGCGGGCTGGGAGCAGTCCTCTCCTCAAGGCTTTCCGTCACCCCTCCACCCTCGCCTAATCCGTCACCAGTTCCACCTACGCCCTTCAGGGACTCTCACCCACACGTTTCCTCCCTCCTCTCCACCACCCACAGGGCCAGGCCTTCAGCTCTCCAGAGCCCCTCTCCTCACCAGCCTTCATGTTACAGCCTTCCCCCCACCCAGCAGCCAAAGGAACGACCCCCGCTCATAAACTCCACCCCAGCATCTGCCCCCAGACCCTGCCTTCCCAGAAGGCTCCCCTGTGCGGCTGGCTCCACTCAGCCTTTCTCAAGAACCTCTTACCCACGAGCTCCCCTCCAGCAGGGATGCCCAGGGCCACACCTGAACGCTCAGCTAGGGATGGGACAGACACAGTCATTCCCTTACCCACTGGGAAGATGGACGAACTGCCTGAGGTGATGTGCTTGTATCAAAACCGATTCTGGCGGAAAAACCCACGAGATGCCCAGGGACACTGACAGGACTCTCGCTCATGAAACTATTCTAAACCTGCCTGGCAGCACTCTAAGTGTCCCACAGCTAATGTTTAGACATTGCCCTCAAGTTAGGACAGCAGAGCCTCTGGAGCTGGAAGGGGGAGAGGATGCCAAGCGGACATGGGGACCTTCAGCTGTCCCTGTCAGCTTCATCTCCTTGTTTAGAAAGACTGAAACCAATGGGCATACGCTCGTTGTGGGTGGGAAGCGCTCCAGGGACCGACCTCTAGGTTGGTGTTCATCATTTACAGAAGGAGAGGCTGTGTCTCCCTGTAGGCAGCCCACTCAGATCCCACCTCCCTCTGGCCCACCCTGCCTCCCTCCCCTGTACCCTCTGGCCCACCCTGCCCTCCCCTCCCCTGTACCCTCTGGCCCACCCTGCCCTCCCCTCCCCTGTACCCTCTGGACCCTGCAGTCGCCACTGTGTGCCTAGAGCCCTGAGTGCACAACGAGTGTCCACTCTCTACCCAGCCTCGGGGTCATTTTGGAGAAGAGATTCTTCTGGCCAGAGATGCTAGACAGATGACTGTCTCTTGGGCCCCCTCTTATCTAGCTGCGCAGTTGTGAGGTTGGGCTTCATTTCCAAGCACCTTTAAGCAGGAGACTTTTTAAAACTGACACCTGTCTTCTGCCCAGGTTGGAAGCAGGAGGTGTCTGACCACCCCACTCCTGGAGATCCTGGGACATCTCCAGCCATCCTTGTACCCTGGCTGGGGTCTGGGGGCTACCACTCTCCCAGTGGGAATGGTCTGCTTGTTCAGACATGTGGTGGGCTGGATCTTGGGGTGTAGTGGAAGGCAGGTGCTGGCCCAGAAGAAGCCCACATCCTAGCTAAGAGGTAGGTGAGTTACCCAGGGATATGGTGCTGTGCAATTAAGAAAGTGAAGTGGAAAAGTGGGTGGTAGTGAGGTGTGGGAGGGATCAGCTATGTGGAAGGTCCAGAGGAAGAGCCATTTACTAAGGGCACAGCAAGCGCAAAGGCCCTGGGGTGAGGCCCAGGCCAAAGAGCTGGGGCTGGTACCCAGGGTGGGGCATGCCATGTGGGCTGGAGAGGTTTGTGTTTTAAAGTACGCTCCAGCTCCTCTGTGGAGTGGGGCTTCTTGGGGGTCTGCCGGTGGGTGGAGGGCCAGGAAACCTGGGGGAGGCAGGCAGTTATCTGGAACAGAGCTGATGATGGCAGCTTAGGGGACGGCCGTGGAGATAAGAGAAGGGAAGAAACAGGTTTGTACCATATGTAAAATAGACAGCCAATGGAAATTTGCTGTGTGACTCAGGGAACTCAAACTGGGCTCTGTAACAACTGAGAGGGGTGGGATGCGGTGGGAGGCGGGAAGGAGGTTCAAGAGGAGGGGACATACGTATACCTATGGCTACTTCATGTTGATGTATGACAGAAATCAAACGAATATTATAAAGTAATTATTCAATTAAAAATAAACCAATTTTAAAAAAAGAAACAGGTCTGAGCTGGGAAGGAGGGCTTGGGAGTTGAGTTTCAACCCCACTGGACAAGCCAGGGGAGATTCTGCGTCTTTGAATCCAGCCTCAGTTCTTGGCCAGGGATGGAAGAGGGGGTTATCTGCGTTCTCGGTCCCCCTCCCCCATCATTTTTGGCCAGAGCTATCCTACACTCAGCCATTTCTTGTCAGGAGGGTCCAGCAGAAGTGCTTGCTTGGAGACGAGGTTCTGCTGCTGCAAAAAAAAAGTTAGGAAAACAGCAGATGGTGGCATCTGCTTCACTGATGGGGATGCTGGGCTCTAGACAAGGAGGACCCCATCGAAATCTCAGGTTCAGGGGCACAGGAGAGCTCTTCGAAGCGTTGGGCTGACACACTAGAAAGGCAGACCGGGGGCTCTGAGCCCAGTTCCATCTCCCATCTGAAATGTGGACCGTCAGCCTTGCAGGATTCTCACCAGGGCTGGGGGAGAGGCTGCAGGTAGAGCACCTCTCACAGGCCACCAGCAACCGAGCCACTTCCGTCTCTGGGCCTTCGTTTCCTCCTCTGCGTAATGGGGTGAAGGGGGTTCCACTGCTCAGGTCCTTAACTCTCCAGGCCTGTTCTTTTCTCCCTGATTTCACCTTCCTGCCTCCTCCTGCCATTCTTCTCCTTCCTTCTTTGGCCCCTGTCCTGAGCCCCCTCTGGCTCCCCGTCTCAGAACGAGGTCTGGGCCAGCCTGTCCTAGCAAAGGACTTAGCGTCTGCTGGGTGCACAGACGGTGGGTCCCTGCCCTTGGGGGTTCACAGCACACAGTGGTGACTGCAGGGTCCAAGGAATACAGGGGAGGGAAGGCAGGGTGGGCGAGGGGGAGGTAGGGTCTGGGTAGGCTGCCTGCAGGAAGACACAGCCTCTCCTGTAAATGAAGAACACTCCAGCTTACAGGGAGGCCCCAAGAGCACCTCCCACCAAGAATGAACTAGTGCTTGCATTTGGTCATTGGTTTCAGATCTTTTTAGATAAGGAGATGAGGGCTTCCCTGGTGGTTCAGTGATTAAGAATCCACCTTGCAATGCAAGAGACACCAGTCTGATCCCTAGTCTGGGAAGATCTCACATGCTGTGGAGCAACTAAGCGGTGCACCGCAATGACTGAGCCCAAAAGCCCCAACTACTGACCCTTCAAGCTTTGCTTGTCCTCAGCCAAGAGAGAAACGGTTGCCGAGCTGTAAGAGATGAAAAGAAAGCCTGCACACTGCAATGGAGAGCAGCCCCTGCTTCCCACAACTAGAGAAAGCTGGTGTGCAGCAACGAAGACCCACCACAGCCAAAAAATAAAACAAGCAAGTAAAGCTTTAAATAAGGGGATGAAGGTGACAGGGACAGCTGAAGGTCCCGGTGGGGGCGGGAAAGGGTCCCAATGTCAGCCCAGGCAGAAAACGCAGGACAGGAGAGAGCCCGTGTTTAGGGCTCCTTTTCACTGCCCAGACTTTCAAATCCTCTCTTGCTCTGTTCCTTGAAGAGTCATCATGGGGCCTCTCCCTGAGAACCCAGTCTCCTGACATCTCCAGCAACTGGTTTCCCACTCTAGGTGGCTTGACTTTTAGGATCCTGCAAATCAGCCCTCGCAAGCCTTCCGTTTTCGCTGGCAGGATAACAATATCACAAACCACCATTGGGTGCCCTTGCTGTGATAGTCACAGGTCCTAGCACTTTTCAAATGCTCCCTAAACCTAAGAAACGGAACTGTTATTACGTCTGCATTTCTCAGGATAAAGAGTGAGCTTAGGAGGCTGTACTCCTGTACTCCCTCACCCAAAGTCCCACCACAGGTAAGTGGCAGTGCCTGGAGGCAGGCGCAGCAGCTCAGCTACCACCCAACTCCAAGAAGCTCTGAGCGCCCCCAGCCCCTCATCGCAGAGTCTGGGAGTTAGGTACCTGTCTCTCTAACAGCCTGAAAGCATCTGCCACCCAAAGCCCAGCGCCATGCCCAGAACAAGTGGGCGCCCCAAGACTGTGAGCCCGGCGGCTTCCCCAAGGGCCCCACCCAGCTGCCCCAGGCCCCGCCGGACAGGTGGTCTTACGGGGTGGGCCCGCCGCCCCTCAAGCTTTCACCAAGGAGCAGAGTAGGGGGCGGGCAGCAGAGTGGCCAGTCTCGCCTGCCCGGGAAACTTCCCCCAGAGGATGGGAGAAATGGCACGAATCGCAAGCGCGCACACCGCTGGCAACCTCGCACACCCAAGTCTCGACGTCGGGGAGGTCTCGCGACCCTTTAGTACCCCTCGGATCTCGCGTGCCCCCGCAAATCTCGCTCCCCTCGGGTCTCCCGCGCCCCTTCTACTCTCACGACCTCTCGAATCTCGCGTGTCCCCTCAAATCTCGCGACCCCTTAAACCTCTCATGCCTCTCGGTTCTACCGCGCTCTCACTTAGCTCGCGACTCCCCGAGCCCCTCCGGTCTGGCGCGCCCCCCCAAATCTCGCTCGGACCCGCACCCACGTGCCCCACGCGATGCCCGCCGGCATTGGGGCCCCGGAAGCGGCGCGGTCGCCGAGCCCCGCCCCCGGCTCCCGCGGTCCCGACCCACCGACTCACTTCTCTCGTGCCTGGCTGTCGGAGGGCACGGCCGAGCCCTTGCCCCCCTTGGCGTACATGCTGCTCCGTACTGCCGCCGCCGCCGCCGCCGCCGCCGGAGCCCCACACCTGTCAGGCGGCGCCGCGGGCCGCGGTCCCTGTCGCCATAGCTACCCCGCGCCCTGGGCCTCACCGCCTTGAGCCCCGTGCGGGCATCGCGGGCATTGTCCGCGCGGGGGAGCTCCAGACGGCGGCGGCGGCAGCTCCAGCTTTGGCTCCGGCCGCGGGTTTTATTTTCTTCCTCTCTTCCCTCAGCGCGGGCTGTTCCGGGAAGCGCGCGCCCCCTCCTCCTGCCGCGCGCGCCCCCGCCCGCCGCCACCCCGTCGCCCGCGGGCGCCGCTCTTAAAAGGGCGATGGCGGGAGCGCGGGTGGGTCCCGCTGCCGGGACCGTGGGCCAGGCGCGCACGCGCAGTGGCCGCCGCGGGGGGAAGGGGCGCAGGGCTACACACTCTCAGGGCGCTAGTGGGAACTGCCACTCGAGGACGAACAACAGGACACAGCTGATAGCTGCTACACACGCAGTGTCCAGATAAGCCCAAATTGTACACTGAAACACAGCCACACACTTAGTTGCGGCTATACTCGCCGACACAGGACTCGTGAGTCCGTATGGCTGCTGGAGCAACTACTGATAGCCCCATAAAGCTACAGGCAGTCACACTGGGTGTATCACCCCCGCAGAGCTACCCACACCCAGCACGGGAGGGAACTGCCACACACATAGCCCGCCTTTGGGACACACTGTCATTCACGTAGGTATACACAGCTAAAAGAGTGGCTGTTACAAAACACTGCAACACACTCTGCAACACACTCCACACTCACATAGGTACTGACCCACACGGAGACACGCATGGGCACCGCTATGCCACAGCTTCCAACAGCTGTGGAAAGAATCCACGCAGCTACCCTGGGGCACACCGTCGCAGCCTCCTGAGGGCTTCACACAGGGACCTGGGGTCTCACCGAGCCAGAGATGACTCAGTCACATGCAACACGCAGTCACACAACACAGATACACGCAACACAGACACCACACGAACAAGACGCTCCCGAGGTATCCAGGCTACCTCCTGGGAACTACCCCGCACTGCCTCAGTCACACCTGTTGTCAATTGCAGGGGCTGGATGGCTTGACTGACTGGGTCACTTTCGCTGGCTCCGCCTCTCAGCCTGTGCCAGCTGTGAATATTCCACCTTAATAGCACCTCTGCAGGAGTCGGGGTACAGGCAGTAGGCATCCCATTCTCCCTCCTAGGACCTCTTTTCTCCCCTCTGGGGGTGTGCAGAGGAGATGGAGGCCGACACCCGCAGGGCAGGGGCACCTGGGGTTGGGGGGGGGGCGGTGGAGACCTGTGTGCCAGGGTACCCTTGCGCAGTGTGCGCTGGACCTGCTTGGGCTGGGTGGGGGCTTGGCTGTGACTGTGGTCTAGATGCTTCTGTGAATGTTTGCCGTGGATATTCTTTTTCTTTGCTTTGTACAGCCGCGAGTGTGTATGTAAACACGCGGTTCCTCTGAGTGCACGTGTTCGTCTTTGTGCGTGGGGCGTTGGCGGGGCCCCAGTCGCTGTCCGGGCAGTTGTTCCTAGCTCTGCGACGGTGGCTGTGTGTCCGCGGCGGTCGTGTGCTGGGCTGAGTGATGCTGCGTTAGGTTTTGTACACTAGTGTGTGTGCCTCCGCGAGTGGGTGGATTGCTGGCCCCCTGGGACCTGTGTTATGTGTGGTTGTCCGCTCAGATTTCCTGTGTCGTGAGCGTCTTGATTGAAGCGCCCCAGCCGCTGCCTGCCGACCTCCTAATAAGCTTCCCTCTTAGTACCCCTCCCCTCCAGTGGCCTTCCTCCGACCCAGGCCTTCTGATGGGCGGGAAGTCTGGAGCCGCTGGGGTTCCAAACAGGCGAAGAGGAAGGGAAGGGCTAGGCCGGCTGCAGCCCCGCCTCCATCCCGAGGGGCCCGGGCCTGGGGTTGGGGGTGGGGGACACCAGCCCTTCCCACTTCCTGTCCAGCCGGTCGTCCCCTCCCCCAACTTCCTCTCCCGCGGGCCTCCTGGCCCCCGGCAGGCGCGGAGGAGGGGCCCGCGCTGCGCGCTAATGGGGGCGCGGCCCGCCCGCTTCCGTCAGACGGTGAGCTGGCGACTGTCCAATGTCCCGGAGGCCACCGATGGATGTTGGCATCAAGAACACCCTTGTCGTAATACCGGTTCCCATCACTGCTTTCCAGCACCTACTCGCAGGCAGGCACACAGAGGGTGTGACTCACCCAAGTCACACAGTGTATTGGTGACATCTGTGACTCCCAGGTCCCCCAGACTCTCCAGTCGCCACCCTGGACGCCCCCAGTTATCTCTTAAGGCTCGGTGGCTCTCCAGAATTCTGTGTGCCCTGGGCAGGTCCCTGGCCTGCTCTGATCTGCGGCTCCTTGAGTCGATCGATGTGAGTCTTCCTTCTCCTCACAAACATTTATTGAGCGCCTGCTGTATGCTGACTGTGAAGCCAATCGGGACACATTGCTACAGCTTGTGGAGCAGAGGCTTCTGACGAACAGGAGGATAATTTCAGAGAGTGCCACGTGCTGAGCAGAGGGAGGGGACCCCGGTGAAGAGGACGGGCGACCGCTGGGGCAGAAGGCGGCGGGAGGGAGGGAGGCTGGGAGGCGGAGGCGCCCGCGGCCGGGCTAGCTGCGGAGGGGGGAGGCGCGGTCGGCTGGAGAGACTAGCACGGTTCTCATGGCAACGGGGACGGATCTGCAAAACACAGCGTCGGCGCTGGCGGAAAAGTCCGAGAAGAGCAAGATCTGGGTCCCAAGCGGCATCCGGGAAGCTGAGCCGAGCGCATCACGAACCGGATCGTACGCCTTGCAAACGCAGAACCCGTAGAAACCCCCCACCGCCATCCCGCATCCTTGCAAGGGAGGGGCATGAGGAGAAAAAGATTTTGGTTATTTTTAAATAGGGGGAGGGTGGATCTGAGATCTGGAGGAAGAATATTCGGATTGCAGTGGCGGCAAGTGCAAAGGCCCTGAGGCGGGCACAGGGTTAAAGTGCTGGAGGCAGAGCGAGGAGGGCAGCGTGACAAGCCGGCAGGAAAAGAGCAGAGGAGCCGGGCCATTCCCGGCGGGGACGGGTTGGGCTTTGTTTTGAAGGGAATCGGGAGCCACCGGAAGGTGTGTGGTCGCAAGGGGCGGGGTCTACATCAGGATTTTAAGAAGCTCCAAGGGGCTGCCGGGTGGGTAGGGATGGCGTTGAGGAGGCAGGGAGGTTGTTTCGGGAAGAGGCCCAGGTAGACCGGCGGGGGAATTGGTTTAGGAGCAGGAGTTGGGGCGGGAGGGACGGTAAGCGAGGAGAGCTAAGGTTCAAGGCTGGGTCCTAGACCTGCGGCCACTTTGCTGGCTCCCAGTCGCCCCCGTGTGGCTGCGCGGGGACTGCAGCCCTTAGCCGGGTCTCTGACTCGTGGTACCACCGACTCCCCCAAACCCCAGCCCCGCGAGGTCGGGGTCGTTGTTCGCGGGAGCTCGGAGTCGGCTCCGCTGGTAGGGCAGGGGGCTTGCCTGGAGGAGGAGCCATCCGTCCCCTCACTTCCTCCCCTCCGGCCCTTGCATTCTGCAGACCCTTCCTTCTCAGGCCCACCTCTTGGCCTTTGCACTAGCCCTTCCTGCCGCCTGCAGCGCGCTTTCTCTGGCTACTGGCCTGGTCAGTTGGAGAAGGCAATGGCACCCCACTCCAGTACTCTTCCCTGGAAAATCCCATGGACGGAGGAGCCTGGGTAGGCTGCAGTCCATGGGGTCGCACAGAGTCGGACACGACTGAAGCGACTTAGCAGCAGCAGCAGCCTGGTCAGTTCTGGTCTCTTCCTTCGGCCTTTGGCCGCAGAATTCCTTCTTCTCCCCAGCCCCACTTCTCTTCCTCCTCTCTCTCTCTTTCCTCTTCCCCTCCCCTTCTTCTCCTCCTCCGGCTCTCCCTCCCCTTTCCTCCTTGCCTTCCCTGGCCATCTCCTCCAGATTACTGGTTCTGCACTAGCCTTGGTTGGATTTGTCACTGTTATGATAAAATAATGCCTAAGTCATCTGTTGGCAGCCCTCGCCTCCCTCTGAATCTGCCCTCCCTGCAGACACAGCGGTAGGGGTTCATGAATATGTTGCTTGCATCGTTGGGAAGGCTAGTTTGGGTTTTCCCGTTGGTGGGTTTCCTCTCCACAGGAGATGGGTGCAGCCCGTTAACGGGATGGGATAGGGGTTCAGGTAGGGTCCAGAATCCGAACCCGAGACCCCTTCAGCCCCACCCCAGCCGAGCGTGGAGGCGGCCACAGCTGGGAGCAGGGTCTGCGCCATGAGACGTTTCCTCTCAGAAGCTGTAATTATGGGTAATTTTCTAACTGCAACACAAAAATTAAAACCCAAACAACATCGGGAGGGAAGAAGCCATGGCAGCTGGTGAGCACCGGGGCAGGCTGAGCTGCGGGTTCTGGCCTAGACCCGGGGGGTGGGGGAGGAGCAAGCACGGGGGAGGGAGGAGGGGGTGCGAAGGGACACAGGGTGGAGGGTCGCTGAGACCGGCTGAACTCTGCAGAGCCAGCAAGCCCTTGTAGCCTCGGGTTATGCCCCAAATCGATCACCTGGAGGCGGAACTCCCCGGATGGAGGGTCTCCACCCGGGGTTGGAAACCTGGCGGTGCCGGGCCAGCTGGAGCCGATTGAAGCTCAGCCCCCAGGCTCTCGATCTCTTGAGAAACTCCAGGCGAGAGGAGGGACACTGAGGACTGAGTGGACGCGCCTCGGTCTGACCTACAGACTGCCCCTCCCCCCCCCACACCCTGTTCATCTTCCACAAAGCTTAATCTGAGCCAGTACACAGACTGCCCTGCTTCCAGCACTTTCCTTGGCTCCGCAACCCACAAATCAAGACCCCGCCTCTCCGCCCTGCCCTTTCCAGAGTCAGACTAATCAGTAGGAATTGGTGCACCCAGCTCTGATAATCCCGTAAATCCTCCCAGCAGCCTCAGGAGAGAGGCAGCCTTTTGTTTTCCCTCCCCATGTTACAGAATGGGAAGACCGAGGCTCAGAAGGCATAGGGAGATCCATGGAACGCCCAGAGGCAGCACCTCGCTCACTGGAGCGCCCTCAGCTCCCCGCCCGGATCTAGAACACTCTGGGAAATTGGAGGCATTTTGTGGAGATTCCAAGAGCAAGGAAGGGAGGAATGGGGGAAGGAGAAACCTATAGAAGCTGCAGAGAAAGTTCTGCAGGTAAAACTGAAGCTCAGAGCCAGGAAGCAACTTACCCGGGACACACAGTAGAGAGTGGAGGCACTGGGTCCCACTTTGGCGTCCCCTGGCAATGCCCCTCCGTCACCTCCTCTTTGAAGCTCCCCCTCTTTTCCTGTGGTGGAGGCGTTTCCATGGCAACCCAAAGGCCCAAGATTCCCAGGCAGTACCGGGGGGATGCTGGGGACGCTGGGCTCTAGACAGGAAGGACCCTGCCGAAGACTCAGGTTCAGTGCACAGGGCTGATACACTAGAGAGGCTTTTCTTCCCCTTTGAGGGGCTTCCCTGGTGGCTCAGCTGGTAGAGAATCTGCCTGCAATGCGGAGACCTGGGTTCGATCCCTGGGTTGGGAAGATCCCCTGGAGAAGGGAACTCCAGTATGCTGGCCTGGAGAATTCCATGGACTATACAGTCCATGGGGTGGCAAACAGTCGGACACAACTCAGTGACTTTCATTTTCACTTCACTTTTCTCTGCTGAATAACAGCACTGAGGAGTAGATGCTTGCTAAGCACCAGAACCTGGTTACTTCTGTTCATACTACTGTTGCAGGCATGCAGCTCATTTTTCCACCCCCAAAGCCTCAGCAGAGTTTGTCCCCCCGGCCTCCCGAACCCTGCCCAGCCCTTCCCCTAGCCAGCCTCTCCTTGTCCTTCCGGCCTCAGAGAGGCCCTCCAACCATCTGGGGCACATTGCTGTGCTGGATTTCCCGCAAATCATGGTTTTGCACATCGATTGCCCTTGTCCCCACTAACTCATGAGTTCTAGGAGGGCAGAGAATTCAATGATTTTGTTCAGTGCTGGGTCCCTGGCACTTAGAACAAGTCGACATACAGGAGGCATTTGATAAATACCTGTTGCTGAACTGGTGTCCCCTGTGCTGGGAGTGGGGGGCAACACAGATCGTCACCTGAGGGCGACCCAGACCGTCTTGACCTCGCCCCACCCTTCCCATTTTGGTCGAGTTGGAGTCTGGGGATCAGAGTGAGGGACCAGGACGTCCCTGGTGGTACAGTGGATGAGAGCCTGCCAGCCCATGCAGGGGACACTGGGGATCCCTGATCTGGGAAGATTCTGCATGTCTCAAGCAACTAAAGCCCATGGGCCGTAACCACTCTAGAGCCCAGGAGCCACAACTTAATAAGCCTCTGTGCTGTAATTACTGAAGCCCCCCCTCCCCCAGGGTCCACATACTGCTACTACTGAAGCGCATGTGCATAGAGCCTGTGCTCTGCAACAAGAGAAGCCCGTGCACCACAAGGAAGAGTAACTCCTGCGCCCAGCAACTAGAGAAAGACCTGGTGCAGCAAGGAAGACCCAGCAAAGCCAAAAATAAATTTTTTAAAGAAAAAAAAAAAAAAAGGTGGACGGGACCAATTTTTTGCCTCTCAAGGCCACCCAGATTGCAATCCCGAGCGTAACCACACGGGGGCAGCAGAGACTCACAAGTTCGATTTGGGGGACCTGCAGGCCCCGCCTTAGCGCCCCTTTGGAGTGGCTCTTGAGACCCCAAATTTCAGGCTTGTAACCTAGTCCACCTCTCTTGATCTAGCCCATGCATCCAAGTAGGTTTCCAAATATATATTTGCATATCTATGTGCCAAATTAGTTCATAGCACAAATGAAGAAAAAATCAACTCAGTTCTCCCATCCTTTCAAAAAAACGTTCCCATTTTGAGCTCTTAGCTGCGCACTTTTGTTTGTTTTTTTCTCGAGAGGCCTTTGATTAACTCTCTTCAAAACTGCAAACCTCCCTGTCTTGCTTTCTGAATCTCTCAAATTCTGCTTAACTTTTCCTTTCCAGGACTATTATTTCCTAACCTCTTTGAAATTTACTAATTTCAGTTCATCGGTCCCCCCCCCACCCCACCCCCCCTCCGCCACCCCTGAATGTCAGCTTTCCAAGGGCGGAAGTTTTGCTGCATCCAGTGGACGCTCAGTAATACAGTAATATTTTTGGAATGAAGGAAGAAATCTTACTCAACTGTAAGAAACAGATAAAACAAAACCTAGCAGATAAAGCTAAATAAACTTCTTAACCCACTCCACGCCCCTCCCCCCTCCCCCGCAGGCAGTCACTACCAGGAAGTCAAGTCTAAACCCGCACATCCAGGAGCAACAGATTACCAGCCCGTGCCATTCAGTAGCTCTGCACACTTCCAGGTAGATCCAGACAAATGAACTTGTCTGAGCACAGTGCCGGCTAATGGTCAACCACACGACTTGGGGGCTTACTGTAGAGCTGCTGTAGAGCTTTGGGCAAGCTCCTCAACACACTGTGGCTCAGTTTCCTCATCTGTAAAATGGGGTGGGGGCGGGGGAGGATAATGGTGCTTCCTGCCTGAAGGAGATCATAAGAAGGTGACATCACTTAATGGTGCTTAAATAGCCAGTGCTTGGCTGGTGCAATTTATCATTCTTAGAATGTTTCAAAAATATGACTGCTTATAGTATTGCTTCATAGTCTTCCGCCTAGTTTTTCTTTTTTCAATTTTTAAGTATTTATTTGACTGCAGTTTGGGTCTTTGTGGCAGCACGTGGTTCCCTGACCAGGGATTGAACCTTGGACCTCCTGCACTGGAAACAAGAAGCTGTAGTTACTGGACCAGTGGGGAAGTCCCAGTCCTCCACCTATCTTAATTTGGGGTCCCTTAGGAGTAGGCCAAAGGCTTTGGCATAGTCAATAAAGCAGAAATAGATGTTTTTCTGGAACTCTCTTGCTTTTTCGATGATCCGGGGGATGTTGGCAATTTGATCTCTGGTTCCTCTGCCTTTTCTAAAACCAGCTTGAATATCTAGAAGTTCACGGTTCATGTATTGCTGAAGCCTGTATTAGCATGTGAGATGAGTGCAATTGTGCAGTAGTTTGAGCATTCTTTGGCATTGCCTTTCTTTGGGATTGGAGTGAAAACTGACCTTTTCCAGTCCTGTGGCCACTGTTGAGTTTTCCAGATTTGCTGGCATATTGAGTGCAGCACTTTCCCAGCATCATCTTTCAGGATATGAAAGAGCTCCACTGGAATGCCATCACCTCCACTAGCTTTGTTCGTAGTGATGCTTTCTAAGGCCCACTTGACTTCACATTCGAAGATGTCTGGCCCTAGGTGAGTGATCACACCATCGTGATTATCTCGGTCATGAAGATCTTTTTTGTACAGTTCTTCTGTGTATTCTTGCCACCTCTTCTTAATATCTTCTGCTTCTGTTAGGTCCATACCATTTCTGTCCTTTATCAAGCCCATATTTGCATGAAATGTTCCCTTGGTATCTCTAATTTTTTTGAAGAGATCTCTAGTCTTTCCCATTCTGTTGTTTTCCTCTATTTCTTTGCATTGATCGCTGAGGAAGGCTTTCTTATCTCTTCTTGCTATTCTTTGGAACTCTGCATTCAGATGCTTATATCTTTCCTTTTCTCCTTTGCACAATAAACTGTGGAAAATTCTGAAAGAGATGGGAATACCAGACCACCTGACCTGCCTCCTGAGAAACCTATATGCAGGTCAGGAAGGAACAGTTAGAACTGGGCATGGAACAACAGACTGGTTCCAAATAGGAAAAGGAGTATGACAAGGCTGTATATTGTCACCCTGCTTATTTAACTTATATGCAGAGTACATCATGAGAAACGCTGGGCTGGAAGAAGCACAGCTCTGGAATCAAGATTGCTGGGAGGAATATCAATAACCTCAGATATGCAGATGACACCACCCTTATGGCAGAAAGTGAAGAGGAACTAAAAAGCCTCTTGATGAAAGTGAAAGTGGAGAGTGAAAAAGTTGGCTCAAAGCTCAACATGGCATCTGGTCCCATCACTTCATGGCAAATAGATGAGGAAACAGAGTCAGACTTTATTTTGGGGGGCTCCAAAATCACTGCAGCCATGAAATTAAAAGACGCTTACTCCTTGGAAGAAAAGTTATGACCAACCTAGATAGTATGTTGAAAAGCAGAGACATTACTTTGCCAACAAAGGTCCATCTAGTCAAAGCTATGGTTTTTCTGGTGGTCATATATGGATGTGAGAGTTGGACTGTGAAGAAAGCTGAGCGCTGAAGAATTGATGCTTTTGAACTGTGGTGTTGGAGAAGACTCTTGAGAGTCCCTTGGACTGCCAGGAGATCCAACCAGTCCATTCTGAAGGAGTTCAGCCTTGGGATTTCTTTGGAAGGAATGATGCTAAAGCTGAAACTCCAATACTTTGGCCACCTCATGCGAAGAGTTGACTCATTGGAAAAGACTCTGGTGCTGGGAGGGATTGGGGGCAGGAGGAGAAGGGGACGACAGAGAATGAGATGGATGGCATCACTGACTCGATGGACGTGAGTCTGAGTGAACTCCGGGAGTTGGTAAGGGAGGTCTGGCATGCTTCGATTTATGGGGTCGCAAGGAGTCGGACACGACTGAGTGACTGAACTAAACTGAGGAGTAGGCTAATGGAGAGGCAATGGCACCCCACTCCAGTACTCTTGCCTGGAAAATCCCATGGACCGAGGAGCCTGGTAGGCTGCAGTCCATGGGGTCGCTGAGAGTCGGACACGACTGAGTGACTTCACTTTCGCTTTTCACTTTCATGCATTGGAGAAGGCAATGGCAACCCACTCCAGTGTTCTTGCCTGGAGAATCCCAGGGACAGGGGAGCCTGGTGGGCTGCCGTCTATGGGGTTGCACAGAATCGGACACGACTGAAGCGATTTAGCAGCAGCGGGAGTAGGCCAAAGATCGGAATTAAACAGAGGAATTATCTGGAAAGAAATCCTGGTGCAGGTGAGAAGAGAGACGGTGGCCTGCAAGGGCGCCAATGAGCAGGCTCCACAGGGCCGCGTTCCCAGGAGGCCCTTGGGAACCCGTGCCTCAGAGACTTCCTACCTGAGGAAGGAGGGGGCTGAGGTGTTTCTAATCAACTCTCCTTCGGTCTGTGGTCAGGGTTGCTCCCAGGAGAGCAGTCTGGGCCATCGGCGTGGCCCTTTGTGACCAGAGCAACCTCAGCAAAGAAGTGCCCCTCAGGCAGGTGGAGCACAGTTGCTGACCACAGCTGCCCTGGTGCCACGTTTTGTTCGCCAACCCCTCTCCCAGAGGCTTTCTGTGGCTTCTAAATTTTTACTATCACCAGCGAAGCCGTGTGACCTAAACAAGGTCTTTCCAGTTCCTTGAAAATCAAGCTTGGCCTTCTGAATTCGATTTTTGTGCCTGATGGACCGTTTACCTCTCCCCCACCCCTGGGACCCTCAGCTGGTGTACGCGTCACACACGTCCCGGTACCCCTCACATGCTCACGCCCGCCTCTGTCTCCCAGTCCTTTCCTATAATTGTTCTACAAAGGAGGAAACAGAGGCGCAGACAGTTTAAGGTACTGCCCCCAGGACACAGCAATGACGTGGCTGAACGAACCTGTCACTGTTTGCTGAATTAAGGCACAGAGATCCGCAGTTGCTCGAGCTTGCTCACACTCCAGGTTTGTCCCTAAGCTGCCTTGGTCATCTTAGCCCAGCACTCAGGCTTCGTACCTGCCTCTGGTCTCGACCTGCCAACTCCATAGCCCCTCTGATACCTCAAGATCCCCAGGGCTTGTAAACAGTTTTCACTGTGCCCCGGCTGCCTAGCACCCTGCCCTCCACCCTCCCTGGGGTGAAAGTGGACCCTGAGAGTAGCTAGACCAAGGCCAGGGGATAGGGGCGTTGGTGGTTCAAAGGCCGTCACCCGGGACTTCTCTGGTGGTCCATCGGTTAAGAATCTGCGTGCCACCGCTGAAGACAGGTTTGATCCCTGGTGCAGGAAGCCTCCACGTGCGGAGGGGCAACTAAGCCTGTGGCGCCACAACTCCGGAAGCCCGAGTGCCTACGATGAGAAGCCCCAGCACTGCCCCTAGAGAGGCGGCAACCAAGAGCCCGAGCAGCCAGAAATAAATAATAAAATTTTAAAACCTTAGCTACGAAGGCTGTCACAGGAGGAAAGGAGGTGGCAGGAAGGGGCTGGGGCCGGATGTGTGGAGGCCTGGCCCTGGGGAGGCTCGAGGTGGAGAGGGGCTGGTTCTGCATGAGTGAGTGCCCTGGGACAGGGCTGGAGCTGGATGTGGGGGAGGGGAAGCCCTTGACCCCACTCCGGCTCTCCAGACTAGGGGCTTCTGGGAGCAAGCCGAGGCCACACCTAGCACAGGGTGGGTACAGGGAGATCAGAAGGTGTCGGGTGCATGTGACCAAATCGAGGGACCACGAGTTGGTGACCCCAAGGCTGGGTTACCCCAGACAACCCCCTGCATCTCTGTTTTTGTCTTTGAGGGAGACCTCTGAATCTTTCTAGGTATCTCTGGGGTCTTTGGGATGTCTGAATTTTTGTCGGTATCTGGGAGTTTCTGAGGGGCTTCCCAGGTGGCTCAGTGGTAGAGAACCCACCTGCCGAAACGGGAGCTGCAGGAGAGTCTGGTTCGATCCCTGGGTCGGGAAGATGCCCTGGAGGAGGAGGTAACAACCCACTCCAGTATTCTTGCCTGGGAAATCCCATAGACAGATGAGCCCGGTGGGCTACAGTCCGTGGGGTTGCAAAGGGCCGGACAGACTAAGCGACTGAGCATGCGCACACGGGGGTCTCAGAAAGTCTATAGAAGTCTTGGAGGCTCTCCGAGGTCTCTGCACTGACAGGCTGGGCTGCCTGGGACTCAGATCAGCAAGAAGGGGAGTATGAGGATGTGTCTTCTGGAAGTTTCTGGTTCCTCCAGCCAGGGTGGGGGCCGCGTATCCCAGAACCGCCCCTCTTCCCACAGCCTACCCATGGCCTGCAGGGGGCAGCAGCAGGGAGGGCCAGGCCCCAGCCCCCGGCCCCTCCCCAGACCCATCTCCACCACCCACTCTCTCCGGCCCCAAGCCTGCTTGTGCCTCCCCAACCCCCACGCCAACCCTGAGTGCCTAACCTTATTTCCTCATTTCCCTCACTTCGTTTCCTCATTTCCTCCTAGTCTAAGCGGCCTCAGCATTGGAATCCACCCAGAGCCGCAGCTGACTGGCGCCCCTTTGTCCCTCTCCTCTTGAAAGCCCGAGTGCTTGTCTGTGCCTGTTGGCTGATCCCAATGTTTGCATCGAACGTGCTGCCTGTGATTTGTGTTCACATGATATGATAAGATTCTTAGGGAAAAATACAAAAACACACATGTGGAACCTGTTCCTCCCATCCATCTGCCACTAAGAAGTAACCCCAGGGTATTTGTTTTTCCTGTTTCATCAGAAGTCTTTTTTAGGAAGCTGCTTTAAATTTTTTTTATTTATTTGTTCCAATTAACACACTCACTGAGAGGCATTTGCTCTCACCTAGATCCACTGGGCTTTTGCACTGGCTATTCTATCCCCCAGATGCCCTGCCTCATCCCTTTACTTAAACAAGCCCCTTTATTCTTTGCAACAAAGTCGCCTTCGATCATCGGATTAAAATGTTGTCACCTTCCCTGCTTGCTTCCCAACTTTATTTCCTCTGCCACCGGTTACATATTTTCTTGATAGATTTTGCATGTTGCCAGTCTCCTTGATGCTACAAGAACTCCACAGAGACTGGGAATTGTCTGTTTTGTTCATGGCTTTATCTGCAGCTCTTAGACCAGCGCCTGGCACACAGTAGGAGCTCAATAAAGGCTTATGGAGTAAGTGAACGAGTGTTTCCTTACTGTTTCAGAGGTCTATAACTTCATTTTCATGACTGTGGCATCTCCCAGGGTAAATAACCGTTACTGATCTAACCAACTCTTTAGGTTGCTTCTGATTTTTTTTTTAATAAAATAAAGAGTACCACAGTGAATCACCGCTATGCTTTTTGCTTTTTTTTAAAAAATTTATTGAAGTATAGTTGATTCACGTCACATAAGTTTCAGGTGCCTTTTTGTTTTTAATTGTGCAAAAGTACACTTAACATAAAATTTATAATTGTTCCCACTTTAAAGTGAGCAATGCAGCGATTTTTATTACATTCAGTGT
Source organism: Oryx dammah (assembly GCF_014754425.2). Lineage (NCBI taxonomy): Eukaryota > Metazoa > Chordata > Mammalia > Artiodactyla > Bovidae > Oryx > Oryx dammah. Next base: position 102,744,998 of record NW_024070189.1, on the reverse strand, counting down.
CATGCAACCATCCCCCTGTCTAGTTCCAGAACATTTTATTACCCCAAAAGGAAATGCCGTGCACAGTAGCAGTCACTCCCCATTCCCCCTCCCCAGCCCCTGACAACCACAAATTTACTGTCTCTGTGGATCCGACTGTTCTAGACATTTCCTATCAATGAAATCATACACTGTGTGGTCTTTTGTGTGTGGCTTCATTCACCCAGCACAATGTTTTCGAGGTTCATCCACGACATAGCGTATGTCAGAGCATCACTCCTTTTTAAAAAAAATTGATTTATTTAATTGGAGGCTAATTACTTTACAATATTGTAGTGGTTTTGCCATACATTGACATGAATCAGCCATGGATCATCCTGAACCCCCCTCCCACCTCCCTCCCCATCCCATCGCTCAGGGTCATCCCAGTGCACCAGCCCTGAGCACCCTGTCTCATGCATCGAACCTGGACTGGCCATCTGTTTCACATATGGTAGCATACATGTTTCAATGCTATCTCTCAAATCATCCCACCCTCGCCTTCTCCCACAGAGTCCAAAAGTCTGTTCTTTAAATCTGTGTCTCTTTTGGTGTCTCGCATATAGGGTTATCGTTACCATCTTTCTAAATTCCATATATATGCGTTAGTATATTGTATTAGTGTTTTTCTTTCTGGCTTACTTCACTCTGTACAATAGGCTCCAGTTTCATCCACCTCATTAGAACTGATTCAAATGTATTCTTTTTAATGGCTGAGTAATACTCCATTGTGTATATGTACCACAGCTTTCTTATCCATTCACCTGCTGATAGACATCTAGGTTGCTTCCATGTCCTGGCTATTATAAACAGTGCTGCGATGAACACTGGGGTACACGTGTCTTTTTGAATTCTGGTTTCCTCGGTGCGTATGCCCAGCAGTGGGATTGCTGGGTCGTACGGCAGTTCTATTTCCAGTTTTTTAAGGAATCTTCACACTGTTTTCCATAGTGGCTGTACTAGTTTGCATTCCCACAAACAGTGTAAGAGGGTTCCCTTTTCTCCACACCCTCTCCAGCATTTACTGCTTGTAGACTTTTGGATAGCAGCCGTTCTGACTGGCGTGAAATGGTACCTCATTGTGGTTTTGATTTGCATTTCTCTGATAAGGAGTGAGTGAGATGTTGAGCATCTTTTCACGTGTTTGTTAGCCGTCTGTATGTCTTCTTTGGAAAAATGTCTATTTAGTTCTTTGGCCCATTTTTTGATTGGGTCGTTTATTTTTCTGGAATTGAGCTGTAGGAGCTGCTTATATATTTTTGAGATTCTTTGTCAGTTGCTTCATTTGCTATTATTTTTTCCCATTTTGAAGGCTGTCTTTTCACCTTGCTTATAGTTCCCTTCATTGTGCAAAAGCTTTTAAGTTTAATTAGGTCCCATTTGCTTATTTTTGCTTTTATTTCCATTACTCTGGGAGGTGGGTCATAGAGGCTCCTGCTGTGATTTAAAGCATCACTCCTTTTTAAAAAGTTTATTCATTTGGTTTCGCTGGGTCTTAGTTGCGGCAAGTAGAATCTTCAGCTGAGGCATTCAAGGTCTTCCCTTTGAGGTATGCAAACTCTTAGTTGTGGCATGTGGGATCCAGTTCCTCAACCAGGAACGGAACCCAAGCCCCTTCATTGGGAGTGCTGCGTCTTAGCCACTGGACCACCAGGGAGGTCCCAGAGCTTCATTCCTTTTTTAAAATGTATTTACTTTTGGCTGTGTGGGTCTTTGCTGCTGCGTGCGGGCCTTCTCTAGCTGTGAGCAGAGGCGCCTCTTCATTGCAGTGCACAGGCTTCTCACTGCCGTGGCTCCTCTCGCGGCCAAGCGTGGGCTCTAGGACTCTCGGGCTTCCGTAGTTAGTGCGCAGACTCAATAGTTGCGGTGCGTGGGCTTAATTGCTTTGCGGCATGTGGGATTTTCCCGGATCAGGAACTGAACCTGTGTTTCCTGAATTGGCAGGTGGATTCTTTACCTCTGAACCACCAGGGAAGCCCCAGCATCATCCCTTTTTATGGACAAATAATATTCACTGTATAGATGGACCACATTTAGTTTATCCCTCATCAGTTCGCGCTCCTATCATTTTGTAAACACTCACCTATTCGAGAGTCCCAGGAGTGGGATGCTGGATCTGAGGGCCCGGGCATTCAGAATGCCCATCACAGGATGCCTTCCATTGCTCTGAGCTACTGATGCTCCCCCAGCAACGTGTGGGGTTGCTTGTCTCCCCACATCCTGGCCAGCACAGGGGGTCATCACACTTTTGAATTTTTGCACATCTGTTAAATATGTAAAACTCCTCTGAGTTTGAAGATAGAAAGGGGCAGAGTCTGAGGAGAGGGGAAAGCATGGGGAAGTAGACTCCAGCCTTCCAGAGTCCAGGAGAAGATTCTTGACATTTATCCCATTTTACAGATGTGGAAACAGTGATAAAGAACAGTTAAGGTCAAGCCGTGAACCAGGAGCTGGAAAGGATTTGAACCTTGTCTGCCTAAAGCCAGGACCCCAGTGAGGCAGAGACCCTTTCCCAGCCCACCTGTGCCCATTCCCTCCTCAAGCCCTCATTTTATTTTTTTTCCATACCACAGATGACGGGATGGTTGGATGGCATCATCAAGTCAATGGACATGAGTTTGACCAAACTCTGGGAGGTGGTGAAGGACAGGGAAGCCTGGAGTGCTGCAGTCCATGGGTCGCAAAGAGTCAGACACGCCTGAGTGACTGAATAACAATGTGGCATGACTAGAGATTGAACCTGTGTCCCTTGCATTGACAGCACTGAGTTTTAACCACTGGACCACCAGGGCAGTCCCCCCAATCTCTCTTGTGTTACTATTCCTGGGATCTGACTCAGGCTGCCCTCTCCTCCTGAGACTCCAGGCTCCTGGAAGGGTTCCCCACCTCCAGAGCCCAGGCTCACTCCAGAAGAATCTTTTCACACAGTGCCCCTGCCCTGCTCACACACCTGCCTTGGCCCTGGGAATAAAGCCTGGCTTTGGAGGCCTTCGCCACCTGGCCCCCACCCATCGCCAGTTCCTCCACTTAGCCTCACCCCTCCAGCCACTCCACCCCTAACGAGGCTGTCACTCTTAACCACTCTATCCCAGGCCGGCATGTCTTCTCAAGCGACAGGACCTGTGCGCCTGCTGTGCCTTCTCGCTGCAGTCTGCGACACGTTCATTTCTGCCTGCGACTGCAACTCTTCCTCCAAGCACCAGACTCAAAGTCCTCTTCCCCAGCGAGCCCTCCTCTCAATGCTCTCCCCGCAGCATGTTCATACACAATGAGAGTTCTGAGTCTGTGGGAGAGGGTAAGAGCTTGGAAAATCAAAGGCAGGTTTTAGGAATCCTTGGCAAACTCCCATTAATGTGTTGAAACTCCACCTCTAACGCCTCCTTCTCCAGGAAACCTTCCAGTACCCTGACCCTCACTCCGACCTTGACCTGACTCCGTCAGACTGGGGATGTCTGTTTCCAGCTTTATCTTTTTCCAAGACTGGATGCTCCTAGAGATACGGACCGGGGGCGGAGCCTCTTGGGGGGCTCAGCATGGATGTTTGTTGAATGAATAAATGAATGCATGGTTTGGGAGTCAACTGAGCTGAGACTGGGAAGTGAGAGTGAGTTAATGAGGTAGCAGTTAGTTGGGGGGTTACTGGGGGACATATAGTCATTGGGTCTCAGCAAGAAGGAAGGAGGCCTTCCGCCCCTGCCCCTCCCGTGAGAATCCCGATTCTTGAGGCCTTCCGCGGGAGTGGAGCGGGGGCGGGTCTCTGGGTCTTCTTTATTCTTCCCCTCTGCACTTCACTCGGCACCAGTTCCTCTTCCCCATGAGTAGCTGGGTGCAGAGCGTGAGGAGGGCCAGGCATCGCAGTGGATCGGAATCCGGGGAGGGTCGGACCCTCTGATCCCCACGTCCAGGTGAGCCACCACGCTGCCGGCAACTTCCAGCACGACCGAGGCCAAGGCCGGGCAGTAGGACCAGAAAGGTAGGAAGGAGGCATTGGAACTTGGGTCTGTGCAAACCAGAGCGGGGGGGAGGGGGGGTACTCGTCAGCACCCCACCCCAAGACTCTCAGACCCAGACTCCCAGTCCCCTGCAGTTCGGAAGAAAGGCAGAGGGGGCGGGGTCGTTTCCGGGGCAACAGCTCATTTGCATATAGTTCTGTCTTGGCCGGCTAGCTCTCCCAAAATATTTGGGGAAATTGGGCAACCTAGCCCGAAGGGGCACATCTGAGAGAAAGGGAAGGGGCTGACTGGGCCAAGTCTCCTCATTGCCTTTCAAGCCCCTGAGGCATCAGGGTTAGGTACCCATTCCCCAGAAGGGGAGACTGAGGCCAGAGCCAATCAAAGAGGAGCAACCAGTGAAAGGCTGCTGTTTTAACACTTCAGAAGTGGCCTGAGCTATAAAAATATATACATCTATCTATCTATCTATATATATACAAGTGGCAACGGGGAGGTTGACCACAAGCTGAGGTCGGGGCTTGGATTCCGGTGTCTCTGCCTAGGTTGCCTGAATGGGGGGTGCCCTGACGTGGGTGCTCTTGTTGCCACTGCTGCTGCACCAGGCAGGCAGCCAGATGTCGTCATGCAGCGTGTTCTCGGGGGACGTGGACTGGACCAGGGAATACTCTGACACTTGCCTCAACTTCAGCGGCCAAATCCTGAGCCAGCTACCTCAAAACCAGTCTCTGCGGGCCAGATTCGTGCAGCTCCTCGACCTGTCTGCGAACGGCCTTCAGCGGCTCCCAGGGTCCTTCTTCAGTGACCTGGAGTGGCTGCAGCTCCTGATTGTGACCAACAACTCCTTGGACTTCGTGGACAGGGCGCTGGCCAAACGCTGTGACCTCGACCTGCAGGCTGACTGCAGCTGCGTCCTATTAGACTGGCACACAGACCGGCAGGACAACTGCTCTGGCCCAGAGCTTCCAAAGTGCCTAGATGTGCCCACTGGTGCCTGGCACAACCTCTCTGTCTTCTTGGACGTGAGCTGCCCCTCTGGCCTGACCAAGACAACCATTGGCACACTGGCGGCCAGCGGAAGCCTGCTCCTTGTGCTTGCCATTGCTGGCCCGGTGCTGGCCTGGAGACTCTGTAGACATCGGATGGGCCAGAACCTGAGCAAAACGTGGGCTGCTCAGGATGGCTCCAGGTCTGGCTCGGGCCGGCAGCCAAGGTACAGTAGCCAAGGCCGCAGGCCTAAGCCCCCAGCCAGCACCCCGCCCAGATCTTCCACCCCTGACTACGAGAACATGTTCGTGGGCTCACCAGCTGCCAGACACCAGTGGGATGAACACAGGTGAGTGACCCACACACGTGTGTCTGTGAGTCTCTGGAGCTGTATGGCCAGGGTCCATCTCCTGGCTCTGCCTCTTATAGGCTGTGTGATCTTGGGCAAGTAGTTTCCCCTCTCTGGGCCTCAGTTTCTTCCTAGATAAAATGGGATTAATAACAGCCCTCCGCCTCACAGAGCTGGGTTAAGTGAGTTCCTGTATAGAAGACACGTGTCCCCCTGCATGACCTGCAAACCCAGTTTCTGGCTGACAAGGATGCGGAGGGAGGAGGCAGCTGTTCAAGGTGGTGGGGGCTCTGTGGTCGCGGTCAGCAGCCTAGGCTTAGATCTCGTGTGACCCCAGGCTGCCTTTGAACCTCTGTTTCTGTCTCTGTAAAATGAGACCACATCCCCATCTCTCCCTGACACACAGGAGATGCCAAGAAAGCCATCTGTGTCTCTCTACCCCCACAAAGCCCTGCCCCCCAAATGAGCTAGGCTTAGAAGGATGGGTCTGTTTCCAGGTTGGGTGAGAGAGGGGGTTTCTAGGGGGCAGGCACAAGGAGGAACAAAGGCCCAGAGGTGGGAGAGAACAGAGACAGCTGTGAATGTGTTTTGAGAAGGCAAGACTTCAGGGCTGAGGTTGGAGGGGGCTGAGAGGGCCCACGCAGGAAGGGAAGAGGACTGGGCAGCAGAATCCAAAAGATGGGGAGGCCTGTGGGAAGTTATTGATGAGAAATGAGAGCATATGCAAAGCAGATACAAATACGGCTCAAAAGCAGAAGTGGTCTGCGGTAGCGAGTAGAAGGCACCAGACTTCCTAAGGCAGTGTATGTTCTGACGCCTGCTCTGCTTCGCTGTCCGCAAGATCTCAGGGCCAGGCTCCTCTAAAAACATTGTTTACAATAGAATGTGTCAATCTCATCCTACACTTCACAGTTGCAGAAATAGAGTTTCTGGAAATTCCCTGGCGGCCCAGTGGTTAGGACGCTGTGCTTTCACTGCTGAGGGTGTAGGTTCAAAGATTCCACAAGCTAGGCGGCACAGCCAAAAAAAAAGAAAGAAAGAAATGAAGGTTCTGGGAGGCAGGAGAATGACTTCCTCAAGGTCAGAAGCAGAGACTAGAACAAACCCTGACTTCCATCCCCATACAACTGTTTATGTATTTTGCAGTAATTTATACTAAAGTATAAATGACTGATAGACACCACTTAGTCAATAGTGCCTTTGTTCCAGGAGGAGCCAAGGGTGGGTTTAGGATGTTCTGGAGGCAGGAAAGTTCTTCTCTGGGGCCTTGCCCACCATAGCAAGACATTCCTGGAAGCTACCATCCCCTCTGATCCATTGAATGGGTGGGGAAACTGAGGCTCAGAGATTTTTGTATCGAGGCCCAAAGTCAGTTGCTTCAGGAGACCTGGGGGAAATTTTCGCATCTGAAGGGGCACTGATTCAGCTCCAGTTTTTCAAGAGGAAACCCAAAACTAAATTTGAATGTAAAAAAAGGGCAACTATCTCAGCTTTAAGGAAGAAAAAAAAAAAAAACCCTGCCATGACTCAAGGTCCTCGGACCACAGCATTACAGTGCTGAGTGCACAGAATCTTCCCTGAGTCACTGCCCTCTTCTTGCTTTCCTCACAGAAAGTTGGGCCAGGCTGGGAGACCGCTGCCCCGTTCCTCACTCCTCTCCTATGTAATTTCTCCAGGGGATCTTCCCGACCCAGAGATCCAACCCGGGTCTCCCGCATTGCAGGCAGACGCTTTAACCTCTGAGCCACCAGGGAAGCCCCATATGTAATTAGGAGTGGACTCAACCACCAAGAACTACTTTGCCTCCAAAAGCTGATGTGCCTGCTCCCTGAGTCCTGCCTGAACTCCCCTCTGTCTTTTCCCCATAGGTCTCCCCCTTCAGAGGGCAGCAACTTATACATGACCTATGAGAGCCTCCAGCACGAATCCCAGCCTGTCTACGGCAACCTGCAGTCGCTGGGCCAGGTCCCATTGGATGACGAGGAGTATGTGGTCCCCGGGCGCTGAGCAACATCTTCACCATCTCAAACTCCAGCCTGTCCCCTTCCAGGTGATGGGGAATTCTGGCTCCTCCCTGGCTTCAGTCCTCCCGTCTGAGGAATGGCACCAGGGGAGGGTCATCCTTGAGGCTCCAGAGCGGCTCTGGAGCCCCATCCCTAGCCCACTATGCCGCCAGAAGGGGAGGAGAGACCCCAACGTAGATGGGGATGGGAGAGTCAATGTGTGAACTCTGTTGGCATTCCCTGTCGGTGTGCAAGCATCGTGCAAATAAATTCTTCAGGACAGACGAGGCTGCTGGTGAGTGGGCTCCTCAGAGTGCAGATTTCTTGAGCTCCCAAGACAAGAACTCTGAGACTCCTCAATTGCTCCCAACTCCCCAGTCTCTCCCCTCTGTCCCTCTCAGGCCCCTTTCTAGATGCCTGGTATCGTCTTGTCCCCCAAGGCAGCCGACACCAGACTCAGAAGGGTCTTTATAAGTCAAGAATAGGACTGTGCTCCTCCTCCCCTGCTCACACACCCTCTATGGCTCCCCAGTGCCCCCAGATTCTCCACCTGGTGGTTGAGACCTGCGTGGACCCAGCTCTGTCCAACTCGCCACCCTCTCCCATTTCTCTGCCCTTCTGATCTGGGCCTCCTCTCCCATCAAGCTCACTTCCCTCCTGCAGCTTTCATTTCCTTACGCATGCCATCTGTCTGCCCAGATTGCCATCCCCTTCCACATCTTCTCACTCTTAAGCATCTGTATGCAGGTGTAGAACTCTGGCCTGGGCAACACGGGTCCAATTCCTGACCCTGTCGTGAAACCTCTGGGTGTCAGTTCCCCCACGTGTAAAACAGGGTGATTAGAATTGGTCTCTAAGGTTGTTTTAGCTCTAATGTGCTGCTGCTGCTGTCGCTTCAGTCGTGTCCGACTCTGTGTGACCCCATAGACGGCAGCCCACCAGGCTCCCTCATCCCTGGGATTCTCCAGGCAAGAACACTGGAGTGGGGTGCCATCGCCTTCTCCTCTAATGTGTTGAGACACCTTAACTCATCCTTCCGGGTCTAGGTGCAGCACCAGTACCACTCCAAGAAGCTGGTTCTTCCTCAGGTAGAGTTCATCGCTGCCCAGCTCATGCCTCAGCTGGGTTTCCTGTCAGCTGCCCCCAGCCTGGCTTCTGTCAAGCCCTCAGACTACGGGAGACAGAGCTTGACACAGACAGCCCCAGTCCTGGGAGGTCAAGCTTGGACCAGAGGGAAAGTGAGAGCCAGGATCCCCAGAGAGAGATGAATGAAGGCGTTTTTAAAAGGCTGTATGTAAGAGGGGAATCTGGAGTGGGTTTTGAAGGATGCATAGGTGTTTGAGAAGTAGAAAGGACAAGGCATGCTGGGCAAGGGGACCAGCTTGGAGGCGTGAAAAGACACATGAGCAGTGGCGTCCAGCAAAGGCAACACTTGGTGTTTGGGGAAAGACTCAGCATAGCATCTGCTGCCTCTGGGTCATCCTGACATGGAGTCTTATTGAATCATACCACCTGGGAGTGACCCAAAGTGGGAGGGGTGACCTATGAGGGTCTTCAGCTTCCTTGCAACCCTGCATCTCGGTGCTACATGGCTCAAGCCCCCACTCCTGCCCCCAATCATCTGTCTCCCTCTGTTCACTGATGCATTGCCTGGGTTGACTCCTTGGCACAGTCCTTCCTGCGAATCAGGTGCTCCCCTGTGACTGCTCTCTTACTCATCTATCTTGCACTCATTTGTCTGCTGCACTTGACCGAGCTGGAACGGAGTGGTTTTTGCCTACCTTGTCACTTACTCCCCTCAGGGCACAGCCAAGGCCTGGCACAAAGTGGGTACTCATTAAATACATTCAGGGGCACCTAGTCATTCCAATCTGCCTCTGGGTGGGGGGCTTCACAGGGGGCACATTGCACTCACTGCTGGAGCTGGAACTCTCTCCCCCAGATCCCTGTTCCAGTTCCTCAGGGTGAACGGGCAAGTGAGGAGGGGGCTGGACTTGGCACATCTCAGCAATTCCACGATCCTAAGTAGAATAGGATATAACCTGGGAGACGTGATGTGCATGAAAATGTTCTTCACACCTTTTTTCTCCCTACTCTTTTTTTTTTTTGACACTGGTATGAGGCATGAGCCATGCTCCCTGACCAGGGGTTGAACCCATGTCCCCTGCAGTGAAAGCATGGAATCTTAACCACTGGACCACCGGGGAAGTCCCTCCATGCATGCTCTTTTTACATGAAAGGATAGATGCACCATTAACATGAAGGAAGGCGCCACAAACAGCAGAGGGAAGGGGACTCTCCTCTAGGTCAGTGCACTTGGTGGCAGATGGACGTGTCTCTGGGCTGCCCAGGTTTGGAAAGGGGACCCCCATTGGGGGAGAGACCGCAGGATGGTGATCAAGACGGGGCCAGATACCTACAGAGACTGGAGTACCAAGAGATGAGAAGACAAGGAGGGAGACTAAGACCCAAAAGGGTTTCAGAAACAGAAGCAGAGGAGCAGGGAGGGAGAGAAACAGAGAAACAGCGAGAGGGAGGTCCCCGGCTGCCTGTGGGTCCCATGGATGTCCTGACAGTGAAAAGAAAGTGTCAGTCACTCAGCCGTGTCTGACTCTTTGCCACCCCATGAAATGTATAGGCAACCAGGCTCCTCTGTCTTTGTCTGCAGGCAAGAATAGTGGAGTGTTGGGAGGGTTGACAGAAAACAAAATTTTATAAAGCAATTATCCTTCAATTAAAAGATAAATAAATTTTTAAAAACAAAATCACACACACAAAGAATACTGAAGTGGGTAGCTATTCCCTTCTCCAGAGGATCTTCCTGACCCAGGGATCAAACCCTGCCCCTCTCCTGAATTGCAAACAGATTCTTAACCATCTGAACCACCAGGGAATCCCACACGAGCATCATCCAGTTTCCTGGCATCCCCAAAGGTCCTGCCACCCATTCCCTGGCCTGTTTCAATCATCCCATATCAGATCCCCTGGGGGAACTGAGACCAACGGGGCTGGGGGTGCGGGTGGGCTCTTCCCAAGAGACTCCAGCCTGGACACCACAGAGGGCTGGTCAGACAGCTTCACGTTTATTACCAAGGTTTTTCATAAACACACACCCTGTCAGACCACCCCTCCCCAGCCCCCTAGTTCCCAAGCAGACGACCCCAATAAATTAATAATAAATAGAAATATAAATACATAGGTTTGGGGGGGAGGGAGCAGACAGCAACGGTTATGAACAGGGTATTTCAGGTTCCAGGAGCCCACTAGACAGGCAAAGACAACTTAAGTCTTTCCAGTGCGTCCACGCCATAAATGAAGGACCAAGGCCGCTCACACGCAGTGACAGTCCTTGGCCACGAGGTCGTCAAAGGGCGTGAGTGACACGCGGCCGTCGCTGTCTTGGTGCATGAGCACCACCGGCTCGTAGCTGGCAGGCACGCAGCAGGGCGCCGGCGCAGCATCAGGGTTCAGGCCATGCAAGCGCGCCTGCATCTGCGCGTGCGTGTTAGCGGACCGGAAGTGGCTCGGGCACGCGCCGATGCACATGCGCACATCCAGCTCCCGCGGCGCTAGCACCCAGTCGGCCCAGCCCAGGTCCTCAAGCGACGCGCGCAGGCTCTGCAAATGACAGCAGCGCCCCTCCCCGAGCGGGCAGCCGTCCCGAGTGTGAGCATGCGCGTGACGTCGCCCCCTGGTGGCGCTTGGCCGCCAGTGCAGCTCAAGCTGGGGTGGTGAAGAAGGCAACGCCTCCTGCAACTGGTCCGGTGTTGCTAACAGTCGCAGACGTATTGAGGGACCCCGGGAGCCTCCGAGTCTGAGCTGTCGCCGTAGTGGCCGCGTCACGTCCCACGAGCTCCACGCCTTCGGGGACAGCCGGAGAAAGGCCCGATGCAGGCGGGAGGCTGAAGGGAGCCCCTCAGTTAAGTTGACCCGGGGGATGCGCAGGTGCAGGTGGCCTCCTGGCCCAAGTCGCACTATGGAAAAGAGGAAAGAAAGCTAGTCACTCACAGGCCTACTGTGTGCTGAGCGCGGGGTGGTGGTGGTGGTGGTGTTTGTGCCATTTCCTCCAACACCCCAAGCTGGATCCTACCTCAGGGCCTTTGCACAGACTATTTTACCGGCCACATTCTTCCCCTGAATCTCAGTGTGGCTGGTAACATACCACTCCAGCCTGACCGAAATTGGCATCGATCGATTTCATTTGGCTGTCTATCATTTGCCTCCCCCAAATGAGAATCACAGCAGGGACTTCTGACTCCTTGGTCACCACTGTGCCTGGCACACAGTAGGTGCTTAGTTAGTACCCGCGGGAATGGATGTATATCTGAGCTTTAGAGAGTCTGCGACTCCAACGCTGTCTCTGCCTCCTTCTTTCTCCTGGAGTCCCACCGCACAAGTGGGATTAAGGTGGGATAAGAGCTCTCGCTTCTGACTTGACTCCTCCCAGTCCCTAACGCAGCCCAGATCTTGCGCTTGCTCCGCCTGCTGGAGGCTCGGTGGAGAGCATGAATATACTCCACTCCCTCGCTAAGACCCCAGTCACATGCACCTTTAGCAGAGTCTTGGCGCGCGATTGCATCAGATTCGGAACCAGCCCAAGGAGGTTTAGCGCATCTCAGCGCACCGCTCAGTCCTCCCCCCTTCCCTTCCTTCCGCGGGACACCTGGATCTTTCCCCCGGGAAATCCCCCGTACAAATAGCCCTTTCCTTATGTCCAAGGGCAGGGACCACACCCCCTAGCCCGACCTTGTCTCCGGGTTCTCCTGGGTTCTTTGAGTCTTCAGTGGAGTCGCTGGATTCTCTGGCCTTAGTTTCCCCATGCGACCCCGGGAGGTGTTGTAACATCTCAGATTGGCTAAGCCTCGCCTGGTCCCGCTGCACATCTGGTCTTTTGCTCCCCCAAGGGGCAACTTTCTTGCCTGGTTCACCGATGGGGAAACTGAGGCTCGGCGGTAGGTCTAAGAACCACCAGTTAGATGACCGGAGCTGCCCAGGGTGGGGTCTCCGAGATTTTACTCACGTTTTGGAGTGACTACACGGACTTGAGGAGGGGGCATGAGGTCCGGGTTCGAGTCTTCCCAGGTCTGGTTCCCTCGAAGCCGTGTCAGCAGATCTTCGTAGCGTTTCCGCAACTCCCGGAATCTGGAGATGTCCAGGCTGGAGTGCACGTTTGAGGGTCTCTGGAAAGTCTGGAGGTGCTCCTGGGTCAGAGACAGGGCACCTCCCGACCGCAGCCAGGAAAACACGAGCAGCATCAGCAACATCGGAGAGCGATGCGGCGCTGCCGGTCGCTGACCAGGCATGGCTATGTTAGTTAAGTTCTAAACTAGGACTGACCGGTCGCTGCTGGACCAGCCTTTATATTCCCTGGACTTTGTCCGCCCCCGCCTGCCTGGTCCCGCCTGCCGTGGGTGCAGAGTAAACACTCCATGGACCAAAACTGGGCGGGGTCTTCCGCTGCTTTTCAGAAGGCGGTGCTTTTGATGGGGGCGGGGGGTTGTTGCTCCTAGGTATGCTGGGGAACCCCCCTCAAGAGCCCTCTGAGCCTCAGTATTCTCTACTGTGAAATGGGGTCATCATCCCACCTGGACTGGTGGGAAGAATAATTTTCTTAAAAAAGATTTATTATTTACTATATGCTAAACCCCATAGCAGGGATTTAAGAGGTGGTTTTCTTCTCTGATGAGATTCCCCCTCTCCTCTCTGCTCAAGTCAAAGGCTGAAGATAGTGAAAAACAAAGAAAAAAGAGGGGAAAAGGGCCAGAAATAGCCAGCAAGTGCAAACGGGTAAATCATTCCTATCCATCACACCTCTCTTCCTTCACCTGGAAAATAAAGATTGAGACTTTCACTTGAGAGAAGGTCAAACAAGGTGTAAAGGACAGGGCCAGGCACAGAAGAGGTGCTTGATAAACTGGGTGTTTTTGCAGTTACTCATCCTCAGCTGGGGAACTCCTATCCATTCCTCAAAACCCTACTCAAAAAGCCCCTCCTCCAGGAAGTCTTCTCTGACATTACTTTTCCAAGCTCAGCAGGGTGCTTCCAACCCCATCCCTTCTTCCAGCCCAGCCCTGACCTCACAGTACTAAGAGTACGTGTACTTGGCCCTGTCTGGTCCAAACTGGCAGCTTCTTGAAGGCTTGGACAGGGACAATGGATCCAGGCCCTGATCCTTCGGCTGGGCCTGAGGAGGAGATGGCAGGGAATTAGGGTGATGAGGCTTAGGGCAGGGAGGGCTGGTGTCGAGTCTAGCCTCTAGATAATGGAGGGGCAGCAGGTACTCCCCTTCCTCCTGGGGCACCCAGACCTTGTTCTACTGCTTGGGACTCCTGGCCCCAGACATCCTTCCCTGTGCCTGCTCCCAGCTTCCTGGCCTCAGAGAGGGTGGGCAGCTGTTCAAAGCAGATGGTAGAGGTGTGTAAAGTGTAAAAAGGATATGTGCAGGGAAGGGGCTCAAGGACTTATTAGGGGTCACACAGAAAGGATCCCCGTGAAAGAATGGAGTCCAAGTCTCTCCCACCCCTGGCACACACCCACTTGCTGTGTGAGCCCAGCTATGCCTCCATCACCCCCTGAGGCTCAGTCTCAGCCTCTGTGCAGGGGTTCAGAGGTTCCCCTGGCAATGCTCTGGGCTTAATAAACACCCTTGAGTAAACGTGCTACCATTTCGACTGTGGCTGTTTGGGAGGCTGGGTCTTCTGCACCCACATCTTGGCACACAGAGTAAGTGCTCAGTAAAGGGTGCAGGACTGAAGAGACAGGGATGCCCCACAACACCCTCCTCTCGACCCCCACCACGCCTGCAGAGGCCAAACCCTGGAGGCAAGGCAGAACGCTGAGTAATGCTTAACACGGCAGGGGCTCTTCAGCCAGGATCATCATGCCCAGGCTTGACTAGGGGTGGGTGGGGCAGAGGGGGCGCTGTCTGGGATGGCATCACCGCAAGGTCAATATGGTGAGAAGCCAGCATTTACTGGACTCCAGGCTGTGGGCACAGTTCACACGCACTCCCGTTAATGGATAAAGGAACTGAGCCCCAGGGGACTGGTGTGTGTCTAGGGCTGAAATGTTGGACTCCACAATGGGCCTGGGCTCATCAAGTCTTCGGCTGGGCCATCTATTACCTGGCATTTCTGGGCTTGTGAGGGGATTCTGAGATCCCTCCATTTGTTACTGGTTTTCCTCCCAGTTTAAGAGTCTCGTGAAGAATTTGCCCTGATCCTTGATCCAACAATCTGGACAGCTCTTGGCTTCAGAGAGGTGAGTCTGGGTTCACGTTCTCATCCCTCTTCTCCCTGACTGTGACATCTGCAGCAAAGGACTTCAGCCTCAGTTTCCCCATCTGTAAAGGTGTAAGAGCACCCCCACACACACATACACACAGGGTTGTGTGTGAGTGGGAATTTTGCACGCACTGGGTGTCAGTGTGTGTGTGTGTGTGTGCGCGTGCTTAGTCGCTCAGTCGTGTCCAACTCTTTACCCCGCCATGGACTGTAGCCCGCCAGGCTCCTCTGTCCATGGAATTTTCCAGCCAAGAATACTGGAGTGGGTTGCCCTTTCCTCCTCCAGGGGCTCTTCCCTACCTAGGGATTGAACCCACATCTCCTGCATTACAGGCAGATTCTTTACTGCTGAGCCTTCAGGGAATGCAGGGGTCAGCGTAGCCAGAATTCAAATCTCAGTAACCTACCCCCACCCACACCACCTTGCTGTGTGACCATAGGCAAGTTACTCAACCTCTCTGGGCACCAGAACCAAGGCAGGGGTTTGGTTGTAGGGGAGAGAACAATCGTTGTAGAAACGCTTGTATAGTTGTTACCCAGGGCACCCAGAGCAGCTGCTGCAGAACTACTCTCAGGTCACACACCAAGACAGGAACCCTGGTGCTGTGGGCCCCCCTCTTCCCACTAATGACCCCAGGCTGAGGATGACCTTGGTGGATGCAAGCTTCTCAAAAGACATGCCAGAAAGCTGATGTTTCAGTGCTCTACTTGCTTTCTGGGGTGTCAAGTTTAGTGTCTCCCGGGGCCCAGCCGCCAGCAAAGTCCGGCAGACCCTTGCCCGGCCTGGGGTCCCAGACACGGGGCTTTCAGGCAAGGCACTCAAGGGGTCTCCCTGGGGTAAAGGAGAGGCCACCCCAAGGCTGCAGGGGCTGGTCTCTCCTTTGGCGACAGGACATAGGGTCACCTCCAGGAAGCAGGGTTCTTCCTGGAGAGAGATTTAGGACAAGACAGAAACCTGAGATGTGGAGGGAGCCCTGGAAGCATGCAGGGTTACCCCCAAGACCCAGATGGATCTCCTGTGGCCTCCAGCCAGGCCTTGTGGGCAGAGAGCCCAATTCCAGCTTTCCCTGGGGCTTCCTCAAAGCATGCAGGACCCAAAAGCCCCTGGCCCAGGTCCCACCCCTGTGAAGGGCTTGGGTGAGCCCCACCCAGGGAAGCGGGGAGCCCAGGTCTGGGGGTGTTTCTCTCTTTCCTGTCCTGTCTCCCCTCTCTGTGCGGCATGTGTGCTGCGGGGGCAGGCACTTCTGTGGATCTCTGGGCAGCTGAAGGGAAGGCTTGGGTGAGGAGGGGAGGAGGGGAAACTGATTTCAAGTCAGGGGAGCAGCTCAGGCTGGACTGGAGCCCCTGGAGGTCTGGGAGCTCCTGAAACTCAGTTATGACCACTGAGCCTCAGATTCCTCATCAGTAAAAGATGTTAGTTAATGTTACCCCTGACCGGAACTGTGGGAGCTCTCACAGGGACTAAGTCATGGGACAGGGTCTGTTGGAACATTTACTTGGCATCCGTTAGAATTAAATGTCGGGAATTCTCTAGCGGTCCAGTGGTTAGGACTCTCTGCCTTCTGATGCCAGGGCCACAGGTTTGATCCCTGGTTGGGGAACTAAGATCCCACAAGCCTTGAGCCAAAAAAAGAAAAGAAAAGAATTAAGCTTCCAGGTGTGGACCCTGGCCAGTATCTCCTCACTTTAAATGCTGCCATTCTGACCTGTGGGCCTAGCATGGACTCAGACTCTTGGCTGGCATCATGGCTGTGGTCAGACAAGGGGCTGACAGGAATCCCAGACTGGGGGACGGGTACCCTCTCCGGCAGATCTAGTGCCTCAGGGGCCTGAATACAGCCTCTGGACTGGGCGATGAGTGACCCCCACCTGGTGCTGTAGGGACCCTCAGATTCCTGTTGCAGGAAGGGGGACCCCTTCCAGGGCAGGAAACTGGGCTCTTGTCTAACACTCAGAAATGAATTGTCCGAGGAAATACATGTGCTAACAAAGCAGATTTTCTTGGGAAGGGGCGCCCGGGTGGAGAGCAGCAGGGGGAGGGAGCCCAGGAGGACTGCTCTGCCGCGCGGCTTGCAGTCTCGGGTTTTATGTTGATGGGATTAGTTTCTGGGTTGTCTTTAGCCAATCATTCTGACTCAGAGTCCTTCCTGGTGGCACACACATCGCTCAGCCAAGATGGATGCCAGCGAGAAGGACTCCGGGAGGTGGCTAGGCACATGGTGTCTCCTTTTGACCTTTCCCTAACTCTTCCAGTCAGTGGTGGCTTATTAGTTCTGTATTTCTTACCAGGACCTCTTGCCCTAAAACAACTCCTACAAATGGTTGCTAGGGTGCCTGGCTAGGGTGGGCAATTTTAGACAGTGTGCTTCCCCTAACACTCCCAGTAGACTTGGTGCCGCCGGAGACAGAGGAAGCAGGGTCCAGAAAAAGTGGAATTTCTCATGGGCAAGGGGATGCTGGGCTGGAAGTTCCCTGGGAGACAAAGAGGGAAGCACACAACAGACCGGTGAGTGTGTGTGCGCCCATTGCCTCTGGCATTCCGAGCTGGATCCTGCCTCAGGGCCTTTGCACAAGCTACTTCCTCTACCAGTTACATTCTTCCCCTGAACCTGAGCGTGGCTGCTTACACGCCCCTCCAACCTTCCTAAAATAGACACAACCCTATTTTCCCTGACTGTCCATCATTTGCCTCCCCAACCAGAGTCACAGCAGGGATTTCTGTCTGCTTGGTTGCCACTGTGCCTGGCACACAGTAGGTGCTTAGTTAATACTTGCAGGAATATTGAATGTATGTCTGATCTTTAGACAGAGAGATTCCAACACTGGCTGTGCCTCCTTCTGGTAGCCAGAATAATTTTTTCTGAAGGTCTACTAAGTGCCTGGGGCTGAGGATGCAGCAAGCAGCTGCTGTGTTTTCAGCTCTCTGGGTCTCCGATTCCATAGCTGAGAAATGCAGGGTACCAGACCACACACCTTGGCTTCTCAGGCGGTGCTAGTGGTAAAGAACGTGGCTGCCAATCCAGGAGGCATAAGAGACGTGGGTTCAATCGCTGAGTCGGGAAGATCCCTTGGAGGAGGGCATAGCAACTCACTCCAGTATTCTTGCCTGGAGAATCCCATGGATGGGGGAGCCCAGTGGGCTACAGTCCATGGGGTCACAAGAGTCAGACACAACTGAAGTGACTTAGCACGCACGCAGACCACACAGGTCACCTAGTTTCCAGAATCCACGGACCACCCCCCCTCTCCCAGAGTGGTCCAGATCTTGGAGTTAAGTGTGGGCCGGGGCTGTGGGTTTAGGGCCCTCAGTGTGGTCACTAGGCTCAGAGAAGACGGGGGTTTGCTTGGAGTCACACAGCACAGGTGAGGTTAGAGAGGGTTGAAAGCGCCTTCTGAGGTGTGACATCCCCTGCCCCCACCAAGTTGCTCACACACACACACACACACACACACACACACACACACACACGAAGTCCTTTCAGATCCTGGTGTATCCCATATCTCTTTCTACCCCCCTGGAGCCTCCCTGGAATGCAAGGAATTAGGGGAAATTGTAAGGGCTCCCGCTGCTGGCAGCTTCAGTGGTGTTTGACACGCAATTGCTTCAAATCCAGGGCTAGTCTGGGCAAGCTCTGCCTCCCCTCCCCCCCACAAGCTTACCCAGATCCCTGCTCCTGAATTCCCTCCTCCCCGCAGCCGAAGGCTAGGAACTGCGCCCTCCTAGAGATCCCGCCTTTGTGTTCTTGGGGTGCTGTGCCCCTTCGGGAGAGTCACTGGGCTTTTGGGGCCTCAGTATCCCCATCTGTGACCCCAGGAGGGGCTACTACAAGCCTAGAGTGGCCGACTCCCACCCTGTCCGGCCACAAAGGAGACTGCTGATTCCCCCGTCAGTCCCAAAGATGAGCGGGATGTTCCTGCAGGGTTCGCAGATGGGGAAACTGAGGCTGAGTGGCAGCTCTGGGTCTCTATGACACGGAACCACTGGTCAGATGTAGGGGTTTCCCAGGGGGATCTCGGCACTTCCGCTTGGGCTTTAGTCTGAGGTCTGGGTTCCAGTCTTTTGAGTTCCCCTTCATTCGCAGCCCAGTCAGCAAATCTTTGTAGGATTTCTGCAGCTCCTGGAGTCTGGGGATGTCTGGACTGGAGGGCACTTCTGAGGGTCCTGGGAAAGCCAGAAGGCCCTCCTCAGCCAGTGTTGGTGCACCCCAGGCATCACCCCCAGGGCATCAGCAGCATCAGAGAGCAGTTTGGTGAAAAGCCCAGGCATGTTTGTGCTTGGAGGGCTCTGAGCCAGAACTGACACCTTTGGACCTCCTGCATAGTCTGAGCTTATCCGCTCTGGCCTGCTTGGTGTCTTCTGCTTGCCCTTGTGTGAAGAATAAATACTTAAGAGGTCCAAGTTGGGCCTGGTTCCAGGGATGTGCTCCTGGGGAAGCTGAGGCACCACTCAGAGCCTCAGTATCTTCCTCCATTAACTGAGAACATCATTCCAGCCTGATGGGCTTGGGGAAAGAATGATTTTGTCAAAAAACAAAATAAAAAGCCAACTTTATGCTGTGCTAAATTCCATAACAGGAGTTTAAGAGGTGGCTTTCTTCACCCATAGGATTCTCCCTTCTCTTCCCTCTGGTTAGGATCAAAGCCTGAAGATGTTAAAAAAAAAAAAAAAAGGAAGCAGAGGGAAAATGACCAGAAAGAGCCAGAAAAGATTACCTGGAGTAAGTCATGCTTCTCTATCACACCTCTATTTCTTCACCTGGAAAATAAAGATTGAGACTCTCACTTGAGAGAAGATCAAATGTGGTATAAAGGACAGGGTCACATAGCAGGTGCTTAATAGACTGGCTATTTTTGCAGTTAGTCATCCTCAGCTGGGGAACTCCTATCCATTCCTCAAAACCCTACTCAAAAAGCCCCTCCCACCTCTGACATTACTTTTCCATGCTCAGCAGTGTGTTTCCAACCCATCCCTTTCTCCAGCCCAGCCTTGACCACACAACACTGGGACTGTGTGTGCTTTGCCCTTTCTGCTCCAGACTGGGAGCATCTTGAAGGCTTAGGGATGAAACTTCTTTGTTTTTTTTTTGTTTTTAACTTTCTGTTTTGTATTAGGGCATAGCAGATTCACAATGTCATGATAGGCAGACAGCAAAGGGACTCAGCCATACATATTACATGTATTCATTCTCCCCCTAACTCCCCTCCCATCCAGACTGCCACATAACGTTGTCCAGAGTTCCCTGTGCTATATGGTAGGATCTTGTTGGTTATCCATTTTATTTAAAAACTGTAAAATAAATTTTTTATTTTGTATTGGAGTATAGCCAGTTAGCAATGTTGTGATAATTTATCCGTTTTAAATATAGCAGTGTGTACACGTTGATCCCAAGCCCCCTAAGTCTGTGAGTCTGTTTCTTTCTCTTTTTTTAATGTTTTATTTTATTTTTTGGTCAAACCATGGCCGTAACGTGGCATCTTAGGCATGTGGGATCTTAATTCCCCAGCCAGGGATTGAACCCTGGCCCCCTGCATTGGAAGTGCAGAGTCTCAACCAACAGACCACCAGGGAAGTCCCTGTGAGTCTGTTTCTGTTTTGTAAATAAGTCAGATGAAGCTACTTTGGACCCTAATCCTTTGGCTGAGACTGAAGAGGAAGTGGCAGAGAATTGGGGTGCTGGAGCCTGGGGCAGGGAAGGCTGGCATCAGGTCTAGCCACCAGAGGATGGAGGGCTGGAGGGTGCCCCAGGAGCATCCTTTCCCGAGGGGTACCCAGTCTGTGCTCTGTTGCTCAGAACTCCTGGCCCCAGACATCCATCCCTGCGCCTGCGTCCAGCTTCCAGGCTTCACAGAGAATGGGCAGCTGTGGGAGGCAGACTGTAGGGGCATGTAAAGTGTGATAGGGTGCGTGCAGGTTACAGGTACAAGGCGGGGGCACAGCAAGGCTCTCTCACTGGAGGAATGACATCCAGGCCCTCCCCACCTACAGCTGTGTAAGCCCCACCAAACCTCAGGCTCCATTTGGTCTTAGCCTTGGATTGCGTGCAGTGGGATTGCACTACGGCAGCGGGCGGTGAAGGGGAGGGTTGAGGCTCTCCCCATGATGCCCCAGGCGCTCAGCACCTGCTCTGTAATACATCTGTCTGCTCCCGTCACCATCACGTCCATGTGACTGCAGCTGTTTAGGAGACTGGACCAGTCTTCTTCCCATACGACTCATCCCCTTTCTAGGGATAAGGAAACCAAGACTCTGGGGGAAGTAAGGTGGGTAGAGTTGTCAGGGACAGTTCCACTCTGGGATCGTGCACGTGTCCGCACAGGCCATGACTTCATCCAAGTAAGTCTTGTCAGGATGCTTAGGTTCCCTGGGAACCCAGAGCTTGGAGGCCTGGGAGGAATTTTGGGGAAGTTATCTCTGTTCCCCTCCTTACCTCTCCTGGGAAAGTT
Organism: Oryx dammah; assembly: GCF_014754425.2. Classification (NCBI taxonomy): domain Eukaryota; kingdom Metazoa; phylum Chordata; class Mammalia; order Artiodactyla; family Bovidae; genus Oryx; species Oryx dammah. Next base: position 102,723,964 of record NW_024070189.1, on the reverse strand, counting down.
TCACAGGACTTATGCCTCCCAGGTATGTGCCTCCCCAGAAAATTAACAGAAATTCACCTTTTAAAACGAACAATTGGGTGACTTTTAGTACATTCACAATGCTGTACTACCACCACCCTATAGTTCTGAAAGATTCCCGTCACTGTAAAAGGAGACCCCACTCCCCATCCTCCTGCCCCTAGCCCCCGGCAACCCCTAGTCAGCTTTCTATCTCTATGGATTTGCCTGTTCTGGACATTTCACATTAAACATTCTTTCCCCACATGAACAGTTCTCTGATGCCAGCTGGGTGCCTTCTGCTGCTGCTAAGTCGCTTCAGTCGTGCCCGACTCTGTGCGACCCCATGGACTGCAGCCCACCAGGCTCCTCTGCCCATGGGATTTGCCAGGCAAGAGTACTGGAGGGGGGTGCTATTGCCTTCTCCAGGTGCCTTATAATTCAACTCAATTAGGGTTTCCTGGTGGCCCAGTGAAGAATCTGCCTGTAATGTGGGAGACCTGGGTTTGATCTCTGGGTCAGGAAGATCCCCTTGAGAAGAGAATAGCTACCCACTGCAGTATTCTGCCGGCTACAGTCCGTGGGGTCGTAAAGAGTCAGACATCACAGCTTCACTTTATGTCACTGTCCACCCAGAGGTAGGGCTTCCCTTGTGGCTTGGTGGAAAAGAAACCGCTTGCCAGGAGATGCAGGTTTGATCCTTAGGTCGGGAAGACCCCCTGGAGAAGGAAATGGCAATCCACTCCAGTATGCTTGCCTGGGAAATCCCATGGACAGAGGAGCCTGGCGGGCTACAATCCATGGGGTGGCAAAAGAGTTGGACACAACTTGGTGACTCAGCAGCAACAACCCAGACTTAACATCAGACCCCACAACCTAAGGGCTCCCTCCATCACCACCTGTCTTCAGATGCCCGTCAGAAGTCCAAATTGTCACCTGTACTTCTGACCAAATGGCTGTATCAAAGGTTTCCACCATCCCCTTTTTGGGTTTGATTAATTCACTAGAGCAAGTTGGAGAACTCAAGAAACCCATTTACTCACTAGACCACAGGTTTATTACAAAGGATATTAAAGGAAATGGATCAACCAGCAGATGGAAGAGATGCCTAGACCAAGGTGTGCAGGAAGGGCACGGGTTTCTATGCCCTCCCCAAGCGCCCTACTCTCCCAGGACCTCTGTATGTTCATCAACCCAGAAACTCCCCAAAGCCCATCTTTTGGGGCTTTACGGAGGCTTTGTTCCACAGGCACAGTTGATTAAGGTTGTAAGGTTGTTGGTGACTGAAATCTAGCTCTAGCCCCTCTCCCACCCCTGAAATTGGCAGGAGGGGGTGGAGCTGAATGTTCAGCCCTCTGATCACACGGTTTGTGCTCTTAGCAACCAACCCCCACTCTTGGGTTGTTTCCCCAAAGTCACCTCTATGCCGTAACAAAAGACACCTTTGTCTCATCACAGAAGACCCCAAGGACTTTAGGAGTTCTATGCCAGAAATGGGTGGAAGACCAAAGATATCTTATTGTAAGTCACACCATGCGTGTGCTCTGTGCTGTGCTCAGTGGCTAAGTCGTGTCCGACTCTTTGCGACCCCATGGACTGTAGCCCACCAGGCTCCTCTGTCCATGGGGATTCTCTAGGCAAGACTACTGGAGTGCATTGCCATGCCCCCCTCTACGGGATCTTCCCGACTCAGGGATCTACCTGGGGTCTCCCGCTTTGCAGGTGAATTCTTTACCAGCTGAGTCACCAGGGTAGCCCATAAGTCACAATATACACATATAAATGGAATCACACAGCATGTGACCTCTTGAATCCAGCTTCTTTCACTCAGCATGTTTTAATGGTTCATCTCTGTTGGACCGTCTATCTGTGCTTTATTCCTTTTTATGACTGAATAATGGTCCAGTGTGTGAAGACACCACGCTTTGTTCATCAGTTCATCCACTGATGATTGTTTGGGCTGTTTCCACTTTTTTTTTTTTTTAGTTATTTAGTTGCAACGGGTTTTCTTTGTGGCATATGGGATCTAGTCCCCTGACCAGGGATCGAACCCAGGTCCCCTGCATTGGGAGCTCAATGTCTTATCCACTGGACCACCAGGGGAGTCCCTGTTTCCGCCTTTTGAACTACTGCTGAGTAGCGCTTTCTTGAGCATTCATGCATGAAGATTGGAGGATCTGTTTTTAATTCTCGTGAGGTTGTACCCAGAAATGGAATTGCTGGCTCATATAGTCATTCTATGTTTAACTTTCTGAGGCATGACCAGAATGTTTTCTATAGCCCTCTCTCTTTTATTATTATTTATTTTTTAGTATTTTTATTTACTGCACCGTGCTAGGTCTTAGTTCCCTGACCAGGGATTGAACCCAGGCCCCCTGCATTGGGAGCATGGGGTCTTAGCCACTGGACTACCAGGGTAGCTCCCGGATGCCTTTTATTTTTAAACATTTATCAAGATATAAGTTATAGAAAGAAAAAAGGACTAATCTTAGCTGTTCAGTCTGATGACATTTCACATAACCACTTCCCAAAATGAGTTTCCAGGACATTCCCAGCTTCACCACTCTCCCTACCTCCTGTAACAGCTGTGCCCACCTCTGTTACATGGGTGAGTTTTCCCATTCTCTAACTTGATATAAACGGAACCAGCCAGTGCAGCCTCTTTTCTGTCTGGTGACTTTCACTCAATACCATGTCTGTGAATGGCTGTGTTCTTCATCTGTCATACGGCTCATTCTTTTGCCTTGCTGTATAGTATTCCACTGGGCATTTCCAGGAGTGGAGCTGATGACTCATGAGTGGGTGTCTGTCACTTTACAAGCAGGACAGTAATTAGTTCCCTTTATTCCTGGAACTTCTCAAGGGGACACAGCCCATGGGTGGTCCCTAGGGACAGGAAAAGGGAACATTAGCTCCATGGTGTTTCCGCTTTATCAAATTCTGGAATGCTGGCAACCAGGCCAATTTGGCTCCCCTTCACAGCATCTTTAGCTGATGACCTCACAGCCTTGGCCAAGCTGGGAGGAGCGGTGGGGCAGACTGCAGGCAGCCAGCCAGTGATGAGCTCTGTAATCTTCATTGGCAGCTTCCATGGGCTCCGGAAGCCAAGCCAGGGCAGCGGTATAAACAGGTCACAGAGACCGGTCATGCTGCTCCCTCCCCTTGGCTTAGCTCCCAACCCCCTAGAATTTTCCCCACTACCTCCTGCTGGCCATGGACACCTTCCTCAAACACACTCCCCACACAAGAAACAACCCAAACCCAGCTGTTTGTTTCTCGTGATGTAAGGCAAACATGGTCATGTCACGAAATCTGGAAGAGATGAAAAAGCAGATTATTTAAAAGTCTCTGATAAGGCAAGGATAATCACTGTCGTATCACTGCAAACATACCTCCAGGTCAACATGTATGTGTCATCAAGGGGAGTCCACGGGCAGCCTGGGTTCGAATCTTGGCTTAGTCCTTGAAATGCCAAGCAGATTAGGGAACCTCAGTTCCTCTCCAAACCTCAGTTTCTCAGTGCAACCTGCTTCTCTGTGTTACCCCCTTATAGGGTAGTGCCGGTTAGATTGGTCGGAGTGTAATCCCAATGTTTTAGAACTAATAACACATTATTTTGGGTAGCTGACCAATCAATAATGTCTCGGCTTCAGCCAGAGTTGGGTTCAGACAAGCCTGGGTAAGTTTGCTTGCAAAGAATGGCCCCCACTGGCAAACTCTTATTTATCTCTTCAGCCCCAGCTTTGATGCCCTGTCTTCGAATAAGTCTTCCTTGTTCTCTGCCCTGGTTCCCTCAGGCTAAGGGGCCTCCATCTGGCTCCATCCTGACCACACAGAGCTGGAGGGTCTGAGTCTGGTTCTATGTCCTGCCAGACCAGAGCTTTCTCAAGGACCAAGTCCCTCTGTCACTGTTAGTTTCCTGTGGCTGCCAGAACAAATCGCCATAAACGGGGTGGCTTAAAAACAACAGGAGCTTATTCTCTCACAGTTCGGGAGGCCAGAAGTTTGAAACTAAGGTGTCAGCAGGGCCCTGCTCCCTCCAGAAGCTCTAGGAGAGGAAGCTTCCTTGTCTCTTTCAGCTTCCGGGGCTCCAGGCATTTCTTGGCTTGTGGCTCCATCACTGCAGTCTCTGCCTCTGATTTCCCACGTCCTTCCCTTCTTTATCTTCCCTCTTTTCTTTTAAAAATAACTTTAGTTATTTCTCTGTTTTTATTGACTTTTATTTTTGGTCATGCTGGGTCTTCAAAGGCTTTCTCTAGTTGCGGAGAGTGGGGACTATTTTTCGTTGTGGTACACGGACTTCTCATTGCGGTACACGGACTTCTCATTGCGGTAC